>NC_049202.1:7615144-7682644 GCF_013347855.1 Anguilla anguilla | reverse complement strand
GCAATGTGTTAGAAAATCCCGTCCAATGTTTATTTAACGCAGGTCTACCACAGATTTGCATGTAGGCTGTTTGTAAACTAACTTATGATTGGTGATTGTCTCCAGTCAAAAGTTTAGATCAGTATCAGCTTCCAGTAGTGTGTGTGTGCGTTAGGGCTGTGTGGGTGAGCTGCAGTGCTGCAACAGGGCGTCCCAGGGTGCGTTTATGAGTGTCCAGCGACGACGGAGCTCGCCGCTCTGTCCCGGGCCGGTCCGTTTCCGTGGACTTTGGCGGTCTCCTCTCCCCGGCGACGAGCGGCCGGTTTCGGGCGCCCCGCTCCCTCGGGCCGAGCCCAAACCGGGGCCTGTTTCGCGGCCCCCTCTGCGCTCACGCTAACGGCCTCGAGATGCCAGAGGATTCCTGCGGTCAGGGGTTTCCTCGCTCGCTCTTGGGAGGCCGTCCCTTTCCCAGAATCCTCCTCTCCCCCCCCCCCCCCCCCCCACGACGACAGCTGTAACTGTAACCGTAACCGTGACCGTGCGCTCTCTCCCCAGCTACTGAGGAAGAGGCACATCGGGAACGACATCGTCACCGTCGTTTTCCAGGAGCCCGGGGCCCTCCCCTTCACCCCGAAAAACATCCGCTCCCACTTCCAGCACGTGTTCGTCATCGTCAAAGTCCACAACCCCTGCACCGAGAACGTCTGCTACAGGTAAGCGGGACATTTTTTTCCCACATTTTCTTTTTACTTTTTGCACGCTTGACAAGGGAGATTCAGAATCCGCAGTGAGTAATCGAGTCGGGTGATTCTGTGAGAAAAATCATATCCTGCACAGACAGGGATAAATGGCTTCGATTCAAACCCTCAACTATTCACAAAACTCCACCGGGGTGTTTTGTATTTCTCTGTGAAGCATTAACCCCCACAGATGGTTTTAGAGAATTCGTCTTCTTTTGATGGTTTTTTTTTTTTTTCGCTCCTGTGAATACTTTTGCAGAAAGGGGGTCAGAAAGGACTTTTAAAAGTCTCCATCTGCTAAGGTTTCATCTCATTTTTCGCCGAATCCAGCTTCCCACGGCTGGATGTGCGTTATTCTCCGTCTGCTTCTGTTGTGGTCGAGAGTGACCTTCTCTGCGATGGAAAATAATAATCCTATGCTGAAAAATCCTAGAGCTTTCCTGCCTACGTCTTGTTTACTACATTTACCAGCACTCAACCCCGTGCAGTTTCAGGATATTAATCAGAGACGGATGTGCTGAGTCACCTCTGGAAATGGCTGACCTGCACATTTCTTTGAGTGACCTGCAACAGCCAGACAGAATTACTGTTATTATATTCGTTTGAATGTGAACGACGCAAGCTGCAGTTTTTATTATAGTTTTCGTTTTTCCTGAAGTTTCTCTGGAGAAAAAAAATGACATTGTGTGTTCTCGACATAGGGGCGACATAGCTCAGGAGGTAAGACCGATTGTCTGGCAGTCGGAGAGTTGCCGGTTTAAACCCCGCCCTGGGCATGTTGAAGTGTCCTTGAGCAAGACACCTAACCCCTAACTGCTCTGGCGAATGAGAGGCATCAATTGTAAAGCGCTTTGGATAAAAGCGCTATATAAATGCAGTCCATTTACCATTTACCATTCTCACCCCCCCCCCCCCCCAGCGTGGCAGTGTCCCGGTCGAAGGACGTCCCTCCGTTCGGGCCCCCCATCCCCAAGGGGGTGACGTTCCCCAAGTCGGCGGTGTTCCGGGACTTCCTGCTGGCCAAGGTGATCAACGGCGAGAACGCGGCGCACAAGTCGGAGAAGTTCCGCGCCATGGCGACGCGCACGCGCCAGGAGTACCTCAAGGACCTGGCGGAGAACTTCGTCGGCACGGCGACCGTGGACTCGGCCGTCAAGTTCAGCTTCATCACGCTGGGCGCCAAGCGCAAGGAGCGGGCCAAGCCGCGGCGCGGGGCGCACCTGCAGAGCGCCGGCGCCGTCACCTGGGGCGTGGTCGCCCGCGACTTCGGCCAGTCGGCCGACGTGCAGAGCCTGCTGGCCGTCTCCAACGAGTTCATCGTGCTGATCGAGGAGGAGTCCAAGAACGTCGTCTTCAACTGCTCCTGCCGCGACGTCATCGGCTGGACCTCGGGCCTGGTCAGCATCAAGGTGTTCTACGAGCGCGGCGAGTGCGTGGTCCTCTCCGCCCAGGACAGCTGCGGGGAGGACATCCGCGAGATCGTCCAGCGGCTGGAGGTGCGTTACTGGGGGGGGGGGGTGTGAGTGAGGGCAGGGATGAAATCCCTCAGATATACACATTTCCATGTCCCAGAGCTTTCCCAACCTCCCCCAATTTGGTTAATTATTCATATGCTTTTTTTATTGTGTAGGGGAGGGATTTCCCCACCTAAAATTCCACACAGTGAATGGGGAAGCTCTCATTGGCCCGTTGGGCTGTCAATCATGCAAACAATCATGCTTTTGCTGTGTCGTGCTCAGTCACATATCTGTGGAATAATAATGCGTTGTTGCCGGGGAGCTCTGACACATGGAAATCCCACAGAACTCTTTCATGCGTGATTTGAGGGGGGGTGAGGGGGGGTCTGTTGACACAGCTCTTTTCGGGCACGTGTTGTTTGGCTGGGCTCGTACGCCCGGCTCCCCTCTCCGCTCTCTCTTTGGGTCCGGCGACGCTTCGGGTCAGCGGCAGTTTTATTTATTATTCAGTCGCTGGTTTGTTTTTGAAAAGTGCTTCCTCGGAACATGGCAGCTTCCTCCAGGGAGACGGGGGGGGGGGGGGGGCGCAGGGAAATAAAATCCACGCCAGCCTCCGTTTCGCTCCGAGGAGATTTCGGTCACGCTTGCTCTTTAAGGCGGGATCTGGCGGGTGATTTGTCTCTCCAATAGGGCCGGTAAGGCTCGGTAAGGCCACCCTCCAGCCTACAGAACGGAACCCCCCCCCCCCAGCGCTGCGGGGGATTTCAGTCGGCTTGTCTGGCTGAGATTTAACCTGGGTCTGGCTCACCTGTGAGAGGACTGACTTTGCGCGACGCTCTTTAAATAGCCCCCGCGGGACTGGCTTTTAAAATGGCCGTCACCCGGGTCTCCCGGTAATCACCAAATAACAATTTAAACCAAATAACAAATATAGATTTTTCGGCTTTCTGGCACGACCGCCACCGTTTTTCTTTTTCCCCTGCCGGTCTGTAAAGCAGATTTTTTTTTTTCCTTCGCGAGGGGGAATCTGGGATTTATTTGGCCAAGCCGCTTAGCGCTCTCAGATTCCTCTGATAGGGGTTCAGCAAACGGGCCGCGTTTGGTCTTTTGTCATTTTTTTGGGGGGGGCCTAATTGCAATTTTCAGAGGGATCTCTCGTTGCATGCCCATGTCTATGTTTAGCTTTCCTTGTTACTGTCAAAAAAAAAAGCAGCTGGCTAATACATTCGTACAGCCTTCTCTTTATCTCTTTCTTCTCTTTTTTCGTCTTGGAAAACGGAAAGAGGATTGTCATTAGGGGCCCGGTTCCAACGCTCTGAGGAAGACAATTTGTGGCTTTGTAACAGTTTTTTTTTTTTTTTTTTTTGGATGTTTGACGCCTTGTCAAAAAATGTAGAGAGGCAAAAGGAGGGCTTTGGGATTGTGGCTGCACTGTTGTGACCAATGGGGGGGGGGGGGGGGGGATTATGCAAAAGGGAAATGGAGGGGGGGGGAGAGAGAGAAAAGAGGAACAACGTGACTTTTCTCTTTTGGCACTATTCCGCGGCGGGTTGACCCAGTTCCGCTCGCGTCCTCCAGAGGAGGGCCGGAAGCAGAAGCCCAAACACGCTCTTCCGCCCATTAGACTCCGAAACACCCGACCTGCTCCTCTGAAAGGCGCTTCAGATTTTCTGCGACTTTTTTCTTGTTTATTAATTTTTTTCTGAAAGCGACGCGGGCCTGAAATTTCCCCTCAGAAGAAGGATCTGTCTAATAAGGCCGTTCCTGGCGTTTCTTACCGCTGGGATTTGGCGCATGGAGGGGTGTGGAACCTGGGACCGAGCGCCAGGGTTTTCCCCCCTGACGGATCGGCCCGTCGCCTCTCTCTCTCTCTCTCTCTCCCTCTCTCTCTCTCTCTCTCTCTCTCTCTCTCCTGCCTGTTCTCTGTGTGTCCCCGCCTGGATGAGACTCTTTTTTTTCTTTTTTTTTTTTTGGAAGCTTTTCTCTCGTTCACCTGACTGCTCTCCAGATAGATGTTCGCTGTTATTAGTCTGTGGAGCATAAATGCCAAGCTGCTCTCCCTCTCCGCTCGGTCGAATTTCACAACCGGCTCGCCGTTCTTTATACTCCGCGTACAGAGAGAGAGAGAGAGAGAAAGAAAGAAGGGAGGGAGGGAGAGAAAGATAGAGGAGCGACAGGGAGCGAGAGAAAGTCTGGAGTATGTGTGCATGAGACAGAAAGAGGGAGAGAGAGAGGGACAGGAAGAGAAAGAGGAACACAGGAGTGACAGAGGGAAAGAGGGAGAGAGAGAAAGTCTGGAGTATTTGTGGAGAAGAGAAAGAGAGGAACAGGAAGAGAAAGAGGAATACTGGACTGACATAGGAAAAGAGAGAGGGAGTGAAAAAATGAGTCTATGAGTTAGTTACACCCCCTACCCCCCCCCCCCCCCCCCCCCCCCGGACACTGTCTGTGAGACTAAGCGACCACGCCCACAGCCACGCCCGTCCCACCTCTTCCCCGCAGCGGCGCTTGCGGCAGAGTGTGTTTTTTTAACCCGCCTGTGGTCACCCGCACGGGACGTTCGGAATGCGAATAGAACTGCGATCGCCACGGCAACGCCGCCGCCACTGCCACCCTATTGTGGCTGTTGCTGGCCGTGCTGGCGGGGGTCAGGGCAGCTTAGTTCGGCGCGCCGCTGGGTGATCGGGGTGGGGGGAGCGCGGGGGGGGGGGGGCGGTTGAAATTCGGAAAGCCGAGCTGCTCCATCGGCCTAATAATAGAAATACTAGCCGCTCCAATAAAGCCGGTCTCATTAAATTAAAGGCAGCCCTTGGAGCAAAATCTCCTGTAACCCCCCCGTCCCCCCCACTGGCATGGAGCCTGCTGTAATTTCAGCGTGCTCCGCCAGCCCTGGTGCGTTATGGGATATCGGAATCGAGTGGGTGGAGATCTCCGTCAGGTTTTCATTACCTTGGCCACCACCCGCATCTGTTTCCGTCCCTCAGCACTTCTCATTTAATAGTGCAGTAATAAATCATAATACATTTTAATTATACTAAATAATAATCATTTCCCATACTCTCGGTCTCCGAGGTTCATTTCCTGTTATTAGCAGCAGGTCTCAGTGAGCATTTAGCTTTTTAAACAAAGGATGAATGCAAAATAAATTAAAATGACTGAGACTTATGCTAACCAAACACCACATTGTTTCAGCTTGGTACATCCCTGTCCCCTGATGCCAAGCAATCCCAGATCATTCCCAGAGGTTTCCCTGAGTTTTCCCAGATCATTCCCAGAGTGTTCCCTGAGCATTCTCAAAGATATTCTCCCAGCATTCCCAGATCATTCCTGGAGCTTTCCTGAAACATTCTCAGATCGCACCAAGATAATTCTTGGAGTGTTCCCAGATCATTCCCGGCATACTCCCAGAATGCTACGAGGCCCGTGCCTGCATCTCCTCACTGAGTCACGTGACACCGCTGTACAGGCATCACCGAGGCAACGATATTCTGTCCCCTGCTGGGGATGAGTCTGCTCACTAACACAGCGGGGAACAGGACACCTGTCACCTCGAGCCTGTACCCCTGCCAAATCCTTGTGTGAAGGGCAAATAAACCTGATAAAAACCGCAATTTATTTTAAATTTATAGTTCAGTAGGGACGTGGTTTGTATTCTGTATTTCTAGATTATTTCCAGACTTTCTATCTGAAACACTCCAATATACCATAAATATGTGGACTTTTTTTTAAACTGATAAATTTCACGGTAGTGTATTATGGTAAATTGATAATACATTTTATGGCAGTGTATTTTTAGTACATTAAATTTCCAAATCATGGGGACACCAGTCAGGAAGGTCAGAGCAATATCCGCTAAGTGAATGATGGAATTCTTCTGTTTTAGCGGGAAGAGCGAAAGGCTTGCCGCTCTGTCACTCCCCCCCTGACCCATTGCCCCGCCCCAACCCCCCGAGTCTCCGCCTTCCCCAGGGGGGGGTCCTTGCCCCATTGGGCCGCCAGATCCAGTGCGCACTCCCCACGGGGTATTGGGGGGGGGGTGTCTGGGATGGAGTAATGTGTGAATGTCAGACTCTCAAACCTAGGGTCACAGGGTTGATTCTGTGGGGAGGGCCACTCCAATCGGAGGAGAGAGATGCTCTTTCTGCAGGGCGACTCCTCAGAGACACCCCCCTGCTCCCCCCCAGAGGAGGAGGGTAACAGAACCCTAGGCTAATTATAGACCACCACTGCTGGTCTGCCCTGCCTTTCTCTCTCTCTCTCTCTCCCTAGCCCTCTCTCTCTCTCTCTCTCTCTCTCTCTCTCCCTCTCTCCCTAGCCCTCTCTCTCTCCCCCCTCTGTCAGTCTCTCTCTCTGTCTCCCTTACTTTCTGTGTCGCTCTCTCTCTCTCTATCTCTCTCCCTCTCTCTCTCGCTTGGAGCAGCTGCCAATAATGAGCGCCTAATTGAAAAGCCAGTGTCGCTGCACATCGACACGGATAGAGGTAATCACGGGAGATAACTGGTCATTTTCCAACTCACTGCTCATTCTGTGGTGACTTTATTTTTCCTTCCTGGAAACCCCAACCCCCACCCCCCCCCCCCCCCCCCCCCCCCCCCCCCCCCCCCCCACACACACGTCTATCATCGGGTGTGAAAATTGGAAGACAAGCTTTGGCTGAGAATTCCAGAAAGGAATTTAGTTTTTTTTTTTTTTTTGGCTGGACCACAACAGCGGGGCCAGCCCTACAATCGCGAATGTCTGTGGCTGAATGAGTGACTGAGTGAGTGATGAAGTTACGCCATTGGTCGGCCGGATCACGTGTGTTAGGTCCAGCCATGTACTAGGTTTTAACCTGGTCTTTTTTTACTGAAAAAAGGCATTCCTTCCTACGCTATATTTTCCTATATCAGAGTTTAAATGGCACTGTCCAATCACTGTCTTCCTGTGATTCATGAGCTTTTAAGGTGCTAACCAATCACTGCCTCCCTGTAAAATGGAGTGTTATGGTTCTAGCCAATCACTGCCTTCCTGACATTCAAAGCTTGCATTGCACCAGCCATTCACTGTCTCCGTGTGATTCATGAGCTTTTAAGGTACTAACCAATCAGTGCCTCTCTTTCCTATTCAGTGCTATGGTTTGAACCAATCATTTCTTTCCTGCCATTCAAAGCTTGCATTGCACTAGCCAGTCACGGTCTCCCTGTCATTCGTGAGCTTTTCACGAGATTGGGTTTCTCATTCAGTTCAGGTCGAGAACTGTTAGCACTTACGCTTGCCGTGGTCTAATGTGTGTGAGGTCAGCGGGACAGGTGGCTTTGTAAAGACACTCAACTGGAAGAGAGCTTGGCTGAGTACCTGAGACGGGGTGGCCCTCTCAGGTTCCGAACGAGAGCACAAACCCGTGGCGTTTGTCTTTGTTTTGCTTCTTCTTTTTCTCTGTCGTGTTCCCAAATGCAGCCGGTCAACTCCCTCATATTAAGAACGAGTTAGCGCCATGAATTATGCAACGGGTGCGATTGTGGGTGCCAGGTGTGCATGCCCTTTTGCTTATTTTTAGATGCATTAGCCTGAAACCTTTAGATCACAGCTGCCCTTCAGACCTGGAGATCTACCATCCTGTAGGTTTTCACTTCAACCCTAATTTGACACAGCTGATTCTACTGATTAGCAGCTCTGAGAGATCTCTGGCTGTTGAATCAGGTGTGCTTAGTTAGGATTTGAGTGATAACAGAACAGTAGGTCTCCAGGAACAGGGTTGGGCATCGCTGATCTCTCACTTCCTACCAAATCCCCACGGAGACATTATTAGTCAGGGACATTTTCAATCGGAAATTAATATTAGAGATAAAAATATATAATATCACATGTAATTTTCTGCCTCCCAGAACCTTTTATCTTTTAGTTTGCTTCAGTTCAAAGAGGGGCATGAAAAGTGTCTTGTTTCTGTTGTTTTTTTTTTTGTTTTTGTATTTGTTTTTTTCGCAATGGCACTAAAAATACATCTAGAACACCTGATGTCGGACCAAAAGGTTAGCAGCTGTTATCGGCGGCCTAATCACCGAATCAGCTTGGGGTAAACGAGGAGAGAAATTGTTTTGCCGGAAGAAATTGGAAATTGTTCGCAAAAAAAAAAAAGAAAAGAAAAGTGGTGCGGGTTTGGTGCTCCGCTCCCGCTGTGCATGCTGGGTATTTATATTCATGTGTTTATTGATGTCAAACTGAGCGTTCGCACCCTCCTTGAGTAGCGCGGGACGCACCCTGCGGACCGGACCAGACTGGATCCGGAAAACATTCCATTCCCTAATCAGGTGTCCCATGGAGGGATACAAGCTGACGTAGCCTCACCCAGGGAGGGAGGGCTTTAGTTGGTCTACCTCACTTTCATAACCTTATGGCACTATGAACTGTACAAGTGTGTAGGGTAGAAACGACGTATTAATGAGGCTCTAAGCACTAGAGACACTGATAGAAATTGATTTAGTTCATGGAAGACTGCTTCAGTTGATTTAGGCTGCTGACTTGATTATATATATTTTTTTGGGGGGGTGGGGGGGGGTGAGGGGCAGGGTCAGCCAAGGTCAGTGCAATCCCTATTGTCACATGCTTTTAGGGTCCCTGTCCCATGAGGTTTCTGTGTTTATTAGATTTTTTAAATAGGATTTCTGTGAAAATTCCACCTCTGATGCAATCCATTAGTTTTTGAAATAATCCCTTTTTGTGGGATACTTCTTTTTGGCCAAACCCCCCCCCCCCCCCCGCACACACACATGCACGCATTGCACCGCTCATTTATATTTTCAATAGCTATATTTTTTAAATCATATACATAAAGATGTGCTCATGCATCATGTTCTCGTAATGACCTTTCATGCCTCTTAAAGGTGAACCGACTGTCTGAATCACTTGCATGATGTATGTCAGTTATTACAAATTCTTTTGTCATTTTACGCTAGTATTTGTCTTTACAATGACAAAATCCAGCAATAAGCACACACACACACACACACACACACACACACACACTCCATTTTAGAGTCCATAGCAATGGCAGTGACCTACTCAGCCCTTGGCTCTAGGTTTGTAATTCGCAATCCTCCTCATTGCCGATTTTGGCACAAAATGGTGGATAATAGGTAGCCTTTTTCAGCGCAGTTTCCTCACACATACACTGTGTTGGGTGGGGCTTCTGCGCACTTTCCCTTCTCGCCTTCAGCTTCCCGTGGCTTGATCGGTTCCTCTGATCTCACGGACGGTCGCGCTGGGAAATTGCGCGGTCCCAAGTGTCGATTCAAGGATGAAGAGCGAGGTCACACAGGGTCAACCCTTTCCCCAGGTGCCACCCGACCAGGAAGCACTCATCCCATTGGTTGGAAAAACGCGTTGGATCGTCAGTGAAAAAACCAGGCCGGCTCTTTTCAGCTTGCTGCAGTTAACGCTCTCTTACGTGCTGCAGAGAGACTAATTCCCCCCACAGATTCAGCCCCCAGGCCTATTAATCACGTCGGCTGCATTCCCGCTTTCCTTGTTATTTTATGGCGCTAATAAATATTTTCATGGTTTATCGGTGAGGAAATCGTCGTTTCTCTGGATTTTTGGCGAAGGCGCTAACGGGCTAGCGCGTAGATGCCCGGGCGGTTGGGGGTGTGGCGATTTTCGCCGCGTGGCGGTGTGACCCCGCCGCGTTCCTAATGGTTTGGACGGCGGCTTTGCTCCACAGTTTTCTGGCTGGCGTCGGGACAGAAATTTGGCTCCCGTGGACAAGTGACCCCCCTTTATAGAAATGTAACCCCCACTGATTAAATGTGAGCCTTTATTCAGTTTCACAACCGACAATGGCTTGTACTGTATGCTATGAAAAATTGACCACCGTACCAAAAGCCTAAATTACAGTACATGGGGCATTTTTCTGTGCTCTGGAAAATTGACCCCAATCCCAGAAACCTAGATTACAATACGCGGGTCATTTTTCTGTAAGGGGGGGGGGGGCAATTTTCTATATTATATATATGTCCCGGGGGGGGGTTGTTTTTCTATGTAGAAAAGTGACCCTTGGGTCAATTTTCCATGGGGTCAGATTTCTATATGACATGGTCAATATTCGCATCCAAGAGCCATTTGGCCTACAGAGCATTAATCTATTGTGTTTGCGGAAGCTTTTTCCTGTAACTGGGGGGGGGGGGGGGGCAGGGCAGTGGGGTGGAGGGAAAAAATGTCAGGTCAATTTTTGTGTTTTGGCCCATTACGGGAAAATGGTTTAGCGAGGATGAGATCATTACCCAGCCATTCAGATCCTCACCCTCATTGGCCGATGTCACGGGTCACCGGACCTGTGTCATTACAGACGACCCCCTTTTTGTTATCCGCCCCAAATGACCGTCGGGGAACCAGGAAAACCTCGCTTCTCTCAAATGAGATGTCATAGTCCTGATGAAATGACCTCACGAGGGAAAATAAAATATAAAGCAATTTGGCGGTGTCAGATTCCTGGAAGGTTTTGAGCGGTTGGGTTGGGTCGCCGCCTACTTTGAGTAAGCTGGCCGGTGATTGGCTTGCTAGGCGAGTGTGTAGCCTAGCCCTTAGCCACGAGTTCTGTCAAGCTGGGAACCTGCAGAGATTTGTAAGTCTCCTATTGAATTACTCAGAGTCAATGAGCCAGGATTCATTACTGCTGCCCCACTTGCTCCATTTGCTCTGGATAAGTAATAAGTCGGCTGGTATGACTCTACTGTGGTCGGTAACTGTAGCCGTACATTTCCAATTACATTGATTGCTATTTAGCCCATTGTAATGCATATGGTGTAACAGATAATGATTGATAAGATATTGGTTGCAGGTGTTCTCATTTATTGTAAAATGACAAAGCGTACGTATGTGTGTGTGTGCGTGCCTGTGTTTGTGTGCAATAGCCTGTGTGTTTGGTAACGGAAACATGGTGTGTGTGGCTGTGTCCGTGTGCAATAGCCTGTGTGTTTGGTAACAGAAACGTGGTGCGTGTGCCTGTGTCTGTGTGCAATAGCCTGTGTGTGTTTGGTAACAGAAACGTGGTGTGTGTGCCTGTGTCCGTGTGTAATAGCCTGTGTGTTTGGTAACAGAAACGTGGTGTGTGTGCCTGTGTCCGTGTGCAATAACCTGTGTGCGTTTGGTAACAGCAATAAGCACAAAGCATTGACCGTGGTTCAGAGAGCTTCCCTCGATGCTGTCTGACTGCGCTGAAGCATCTTGACCCCGTGCCGCTGAGCGTCTCTTTAAAGTTCACGCGCACACCGGTGCTCAGACGGCCGTTTCCTTCCACATGAAGGGCGCTTTTGAGGTCCGATTTCCCCCCGGTTTGTGTGCGGAGGAGGCCCGAGGATGTGCGCTCCAACGCAGGGTCAGCTGTGTTCAGCACTGTGCGCCTTTGTCAAGCTGAAGCACACAGCTGTGGTCCCGGGCCAGAAAAGGCCTCTGGGTGATGGAGCTCTCTAAGCATTTCCGGTTTTTTGTACATTTTTTTACTTCTTCATTTGGATTTTTTAACTGAAACATTTCCTCTGCTCTGGCTCTGAGCCCCACTGTCTCTGGGGGGTCATTTTCACCTCTGACTGTAAAGGCAGGAGATTAACGAGCCGGTGAGAGAATCTCTCCCCGGCTCCTGGAGAACAGAAAGACTGGCTCTGTGGAGGTGGCGGCTGTGCAGCTATGTCTGTCTGTTTCTCTTTCTCGCTCTGTCTCTTTCTTTCTTTTTCTTTCCCTCCCCCTCCCTCTCTTTCCCTCCCTCACTCTCTCTCCCTCTCTCTATCCATCTCTCTCCCTCCCTCACTCCCTCTCTCCCTGTCTCTCTCGCCCTCTTTCTCTCTCTCTCTCTCTTTCTCTCTCACTCTCTCTCTCTCTCTCTGTCCTTTACACGGAGGGCATAACCACAGATAGGCACAGTATTGCCAGAACACCAATTAGCATAAATCATCAATCAACATCAACTACAAAATGCTATAATATCAATATTAACCCCCCCCCCCTCCTCCCTCCTCCCCCCTCCCTCCCCCCCCCTCCAGATGGTGAGCAGGGGCTGCGAGACCTCGGAAATGACCCTGCGGAGAAACGGCCTGGGGCAGCTGGGCTTCCACGTCAACTTCGAGGGCATCGTGGCGGACGTGGAGCCGTACGGCTTCGCCTGGAAGGCGGGGCTTCGGCAGGGCAGCCGGCTGGTGGAGATCTGCAAGGTCGCCGTGGCGACGCTGACGCACGAGCAGATGATCGACCTGCTCCGCACCTCGGTGACCGTCAAGGTGGTCATCATCCAGCCGCACGAGGACGGCACGCCCCGGAGGTGGGTGTGGCTCCGACCTTTGACCTTTTCACTGTCCCCCCCACCACCGGTTTCCCCTGTTCTCTCCTCCCTCCTTCCCTCCTTTCCTCCTCCCTTCCTCCCTCCATTCCTCACTTCTCTTCACTTCACCCCTCACCATGACACACGTACCAACTGCCACCCCCACACCCCAGCCTCACCCTGTCATTCCCCTAACCCGACCGAACAAACTGCAACCAAGCAAAGCTTAGCGTGGTCCAGCTTTCTGCAGCTAAAGGACAATCGGTGTGTGGTTTGAGTCCTCTCACATAGTTTCTTCTTCCCTCTGGACTTGTGTTTTCCAAGCTAGCACGAGTAACCCTGCTTATTTATCCGCGTGAGACGGGCTCCTCGTCCGTGAAGACAAAGCACTGCCAGGACCTGAGCGCTGGTTCATAGCCAGGCTGCTGGGATACGCCCCTACCAGCGTCAATCAGACTCTGACTGGCAGCTTGGCCGCTAGCCCCGCTGCGGGGATTGTGTGTATTGGGGACAATGAACGGAAGGGGTTCGAATGTTTTAGCGAAGGCTCGAGAGAGCGGACTTGGCGGCGCGCTAGGATTCTTTCATCGCGTCGCGCGATCGCTGATCCTCTCCTGTCAGACTTCGTCGAGGCGCAAGCGTGTTCAGGCAAACGGAAGAGAGGTGCTAAAATGCTAAAAATCGTGCCCTGGTTTTTTTTTTTTTTTCCCACGTCGCCCTGAAAGTCAATGTGGAGCCCTGGGTCAAACGGTTAGCATAACGTTGCGTTTCGACCCTGAGGTGTACGGTTACTTTGGCAACCGTATTTAAAAACACCAGCTTTCAGCGGGTCGGCTAAGTCATGCAAATCAGGAGCAGATGGTGCACGTGCACGTGCGTGTGTATGTGAGCGTGTGTATATGGGTGTACGTGTGTGGGTATATATGCGTATACGTGTGTTTGTGTTCACACATATGTGTGTTTGTTTGTCTTTGCTGACCTATTTGGGTTGTTAGCTGTTGAATGTGTGAACAGGATGAACCGGATTTTCTTATTCTTTCATTTCTACCTGTCAATTAACTGACACCACCCTGTTCTCTTCATGTGTGCTTCTCATTGTGTCTGGGCAACACTGCTGTCCATCTCCACTCACGAAAACAAATGGTGCGCCTCAACATCTAATCCTTAATCATAGGATAATGCCCACATGAAACACCCCTTATGGCAGGTTTCAGCTTAACAATTTCAAGATTAAATGGTAAATGGACTGCATTTATATATGGTAAATGTGTGCCGTTTAATACACGATTGTGTGTGTGTGTGTGTGTGTGTACATGTTTTTGTGTGTGTGTGTGCGTGTGTGTGTGTGAGTGTGTGTGAGTGTGTGTGTTTATACATGTATTTGTGTGTGTGTGTGCGTGCATGCATACGTGTGTGTGTGTGGTGCATATGCATGTAGTTTGTGTGTGTGTATGTGTGCGTGCATGCGAGTGTATGCACGTATATGCATGCGTATATGTACCGTACAGTGCGTTGGGTATAGATTGCATAGATCCCCTCCCACGGAGTAGCCACACCCCCCTCTTCCTTTCCCGCCTTCGCGTGTCACGTTTGCGCGTCCCGTTCGCACGTGTCACGTCCGTTTGTCTTCAGTCACGCCGCACACACAGGGAGACGTTTTGCATAGATTTGCGCTTGAACTCGTGACCCCCTCTCTGCGCTCATTTGCAAGTGAGATGCCAGCACAGTGCCCGTGGGGGTGGGGGGGGGATGTCACAAATGCATCACAGCACCCTCTCGATGAAGAGGGGCAGGTTTGCTCATTTTAGCGAGGGGGAGTGGGGGTATGGGGAGGGGGGGGGAGACAACAGAAAGCGCAAGGCTGCATGCTAACGGCTCGTGTCTGTAAGACAGACCCGGGGCCCTCCTGCCTGTCTTAAAGGCTCCCAGCCACGGCCAGTCAGCGCTCCCCGCTAACGATAACGAGACAGGCCGCGTGATTAACGACGAGACGCTTCCCGTGCTGCCCCCCCCCCCCTCCCCACACAGACGGCGAGCGGCGGGTTTCCGATTTGCATCCGGCTCCCGGCTCGCGGAAATTAAGACGGGAGCGTTTGAGCTCCCCCCGGAGCGGCCATCGCTCGGATACCGTCGCCAGCGTAACGGAGAGAGGCTGCGATGAGTCAGGGAGGGAGATTTCTTTTAAAAAATGTATTTTGATTTTTATTTATTAATTTTTTATTAGACTTCTTTCTTCGTAAATTGCCTGCAGCTGAATCTGCGACTTATTTTTTTATTTTATTGCATGATTTTTTTTTTGCTGTCTTTCATGCGCGCTCTAATGTGAAATTTAACCCAGCCGCTCGTTTTCAGCTCACGGTTTTGGCCCGCCTGCTGTACATTTTGATGGATTTTTTTTTTGGGGGGTGCGGGGGGAATAAAGCCTCGTTCTTTCCACAGTGTTTTTTTTTTCCCCGACCACACACTTCGTTTCAGAACGGTCCGGGCAGATTTAAACCGACGGGTCTTCAGGCGCGTGCCACGACTCGTTGCAAACCAGCGACGGATCCCTGCCCGCTTTGGAATCGGCCCGTTTACTTCCTCACGCGGTACGAGGAAGTTTTACGTCCGATTGGAAGTGACTTTGGCACAATTATGGATCGGGGTTTACCGAAATGGGCTTGCATATGGCGATCAGCCGGAGATTTATGTCTCTTCTTCTTCACATCTGCATGCGCTGTGCTTGTAGAGGTGGGGGGGGGGGGGGGGGTATTGAAACTTACCCCAAATCCCAACCTGCCCCCTGTCCCCCACCCTCCCCCTAGTGCCTCCCCCCAGTCCCAGCCCTGGAAAGTACGACAAACTGAACGATGGACCCGCAAGAAACTCGGTGTAGAACTGCGTTAGGAGTCTTCTTACCGCACTGGCCATGACAGTGATACAGTCATAAATACGCGTTGACAGGCGGTGCCAGGGAAAGAAAGCATTCTGAGAAATGCTACTAAACACACCCTGCTCATTCTCTGTGAAGCGTGCAGAACAATCAAGTAACCACTTTTTTGGGGGGGGGGGGGGGGGGGGGGGATGGTTTATGGGGCAACACTGAGAAGCTGAGCAGGTGTCTCTGTTTACCAAAAAACAAATATACCCTGAATAAAAAAACCTCAAGGATGCGGGCGTACGGAGTTAAATTACACAAGCGGCATTATAGACTGAGAGGCAGCGGACTATAAATCTTTTTATTTTTCTCTTTTTGTTGTACCTCCGATACGAATGACAGTTCTTGGACATCTTCCAGATTTTGTTTCAGTTTTGTTTTGCTGTAAGAGAGGAGATTAGTCAAGGCATTCAGTCTGAGCGTTGCATGGATTTGTCCAATTGCAGGAGGGATTTCAGAAAAAACATTCATGTTCTTGCACAGTATTATTTGTTCTTTTCAGCATCTGCCAAACTCACAATACAAGGATCAATGAAATAATAAAAGAATAAATCTATTGGTGCTTAAATCCATTTTTTGTTTGCTTGTATCAAATAGTATTATTGCGCATAATGAAGTCTTGAAATCTCTCAGATAAACATTCACACAATTACAAATAGACCCACAATTCATTTTTCTCCATCGGTGTATAATTATTATTCTTTTTTTGTGTGTGTGATATTGAGTGAACTTCCTGGGTCTATAATAACATTGCTAGTCATGATATGGAGGCATTAGATTGCTAAATGTTTTATGCTGTGTTAGAGAGTAAATCACTATGAGCCTAATGTTAGCGTACGTTATAGACCCCTAAACCCACTTTCTGCTGTAGAGGCCACCTCTCCTAGCATCACTGTCCTCAACGTGACTCTCTGTTCTGTCGGAATGAATATCAGACACGGTCCCTCGTCCGGTTACCCTCCACCCACCCGTTCCACGCTCTTCCCGTGGGGGGGGGGGGGAGAGAGAATTTGGCGGGAGGTGCGGAGCGTGTCTCCAAGGTGATTCGGGAGTCTCTTCCTGCACCTCACCTGAGGTAATTACGGGCCCGGGCCTCGGGCTGTGCATTATGGGAAATTGATGCGTCGCCACCCCCTCCCCCCCACCCCCCACACGGGGACCCCCCCAGGCAAACGAAAGACCAAAGGCCAGACCTCACGACCCCGGCTGTCAGATGGCTTTATTGATGGCTATCGACAGGTCATTTACGAGCAGCCCCTCCCCCACGTTTAGCGGCTTTGCGGCTTCGCGGCTTCTGGGAAGGACAATGGGAAACGGGACAGTGTAATGGTTAGGGAACCCGAACTCGTTTAGCTGTGCTAAACCTGGCACCCAGCTGTGCTGAATTCCTAAAACGTAAAACGTGAGGGGTGCCCATGTAGTATAATGGGCTGCATGGTTTAATTCCAGCTGGGGCACTGCCGTTGTAACCCTTGAGCAAATGTGCTTGAGCTGAATTGCTTCAGTATATATCCAGCTGTATAAATGGATGCTATATAAAAAGATGCCAATGTTGTATAAGTTGCGCAAGTCTTAAGAACATCTTGTTAAATTCCTAAAATGTAAACGCACCCATTGCTGCCTCCTCGTTGCGACCTCCCCGGCCACCTCCACACTGCCACTAGGAGGCGCTGCCCTGTCTGTCATGGCCCAGCAGTTGGCCAATATCGACTCCAATCTCCAACAGTGTAAATAATTTCCGTAATAGCCGAGCGCTCGCGATTGTTTATGGCAAAGAAACCCGCTACTGCACTTAGAGCTCATTAGCTCCATGACCACGGCCAACGCGTTTGGCGAATCCATTAAATGCGTACACCCCTGTTCACCCAGAGGCCTCAAACCCACATACATTATATCTGATTACAGATGTACGGACGGAGGAAGCGATACCGTTGAAGGGCCGATCGCGGTGCTGCCCACTGTTTGAGGCCAAGTGGTGTGACGGCGCAAATGAGCCTCTGACCCGTTCGTATTTTCCATCAGCGCTCCGTATGGATCCAAAGCTTTTAACTGTAAAAAAACAAAAATGGCTGCTTTCGGTGCAATGGGAGCATCGCTACAGGCCTCTGACGTTCCGGGATGTTTTTGGCTAGAGAGCCGTTGACGTTGTCGTTGACCGGTGCCGTCAATCACGTTGTGCCGTTAATTCACACACACACACACACACACACACACACACACATTGTTTAACGGCCAGGTTAGCAACCGTGTTATACACATTTGACTATCGAACTGATTTCATATTTAACGCACGGCCCTCACTTTGGGGACAGTGGGTGCCGCGTTCTGACACCCTGAACTTTAACGGTACACCACACTGTCACTAGGTGTCTGGCAGTACCTGTTATTTCTCTTACTTCCTTGGTTTGCTTTTTTTTGTACAGTACCTGCTTCTCCCCTCTCTCACTTTTAGTATTAAGCAGTCTTGCGTGCTGCAGCTGATATAAAAATAAGTCTTGTCATAATTGATTTTCCGGCAGAGATGTTCCTCCATCGCGACTCTCTGATCACTGATAAGAGCGGTGCAGGATGCAGCCTGTGCTATTCTGGTAAAAGACGCTCCTACGTGAGCAGCCCTTCAGAATTATTGGGCTCCAGGGCTGTCGAAATGTGGCCTCATCTTGCCCCTGTAGCTCTTCAAGAGCACCAAAAAACAGTGATTTTTTAGGGCCTGATTTACTAAGATCTTTAGCCTGTGCAAAACCTTTTAGCACATGTGAAACCAATAACACAACCAGTGATTGGTGCAAAACAAATACCATGACCAGTCATTGGTCATATTATTGTTTTTGCACATGGTAAAGTAAAGTCTTAGTAAATAAGGCCCTTAGTCTTCAGTCGGTTTTTTACTTCAATCTCCTTTTAACCTTGTATATCAATTTGGAGCTTGAACAAAGGAAATTTGGAAAGCAAAGAGCCAGAAATCTTGAAAATGAAACCAATAGTGTGAAGGACTCTACCAGGCGCTTTGTAAAGACGGCAGAGCAGGAACGTGAAAATGGAAACAGGAGGGGAGAGAGAAAGAGAGGGAGAGGGAGAAACCACAGCCTTTTCTGGCTGCAGCTCCGTGTAATGTAGCCTACAGAGTATCCGTGGATACAAAGCTGTTCTTTTATTGTGTTTTGTGGAAAATGGAGGTGTTTTTGGGGGGGGTTTGTATGAAACCAGATTTGAGGGTTGAGGGAGTGGAACAGCCAGGCTTTTCCTAACACCTCTCCAAACACCTCCGCCTCGAGTAATGTAGTGTGAAATGGCATCAGACCCACTGTATGATCCCCCCCCCACACCCCCATCCCCTCCCCTCCCCTCCCCCAAACGGCCCCCGCTCACTCCCCGATCATTCCGCCAGCCCCCGGTGCAGCGGCGACGGGGAACTGGGCCGGGTGAATGGAAACCGTGGCGATGGAGAGTCAGGGATCCATGGCGACCCATCGAGTGCTGTTTTAGCAGAGATTTGTGCCTGTCCGTAGCGCATGGCGGGGGGGGGGGGGGGGGGGGGGGGGGGCATTTGGCAGTCATACGCTATCGCTTTCTGTCAGGCGAGCGGTTTTTGATTAAGGGCCGGTGCGGCGGGAACCGCGGGAGGTTCCGGAAGGCAGCGTGTAGGGTTCCAACGTCTCTACCGTTCGAAAGCTTGCTCTCCCATCTCTCTCTCTCTCTCTCTCTCTCTCTCTCTCTCTCTCTCTCTCTCTCTCTCTCTCTCTCTCTCTCTCTCTCTCTCTCTCTCTCTCTCTCTCTCTCTCTCTCTCTCTCTCTCCTTCTCTCTCTCTCTCTCTCACACGCACACACATCCTCTCTTCTGCTTTCCAATGTTCATGTATGTATGTGTGTGTGTGGGGAGTGGGGGGGGGGGGTGCATTTGTATACGTACGTACAGGCAAACTGCTGGTTTGGCAGTAACCAGAGGGCAAACAAATGGCAGACACACACACACACATACACACACTCACGCATACACACACAAACTTGCACACACACACCAGCTGACGGAAATATAAGCGCATCCTGTATGATGGAGGATTTTTATATTCATATATATATTTTAGGTTGTCAGTCGCCCTGGGCTTTTTAATGCTAATGAAAGCATTTCTGCAGCTCGAATACAGAAGAAGCACCAGCACACCCTCACCCCCCCCCCCCCCACCTCTACTTTCAGCTTTCTGCTGGGGCATCTTTGCCACCCAACCCATCCATCCGTCCCCATGGATCAGTGTGTACACTCATTTTCTTAGTGCCTACTCTCAAATCAACCCTCCCCCTTCCCGCCCACACAAAAGAAAATATATATTTACATTACCATCATTGCCCCCCCAAAACCCCCAATCTCCCCTCTCCCCAAATCATGCCAACCATCCATATCGCCATGCCGACCACCCATATCACCATGCCGACCACCCGTATCACCATGCCGACCACCCATATCACCATGCCGACCCCCCATATCACCATGTCGACCACCCGTATCGCCGTGCCGACCTGCCCCTGGTGTGTGTGTCCCGGCTGTGCAGGGGCTGCTCGGAGCTGTACCGCATCCCCATGGTGGAGTACAAGCTGGACAGCGAGGGCACGCCCTGCGAGTACAAGACGCCCTTCAGGAGGAACACCACCTGGCACCGCGTGCCCCCCCCGGGCCAGCCGCTGGCCCGCGGCTCCCCCACCCAGGGCCCCGACCGCCCGCCCTGCCAGCAGCTCCTGCAGCAGGGACAGGGCCCGCCCATCCCCCGAAGCACCTCCTTCGACAGGAAGCTGCAGGACGGGCCCAGGTACGGGAACCCCTCCCCTCCTCTCTCCTCCCTCCTCCCATCCCCTTCTCTCCTCTCCTCTCCTGTCATCCACTCCTCTCCTCCCCTCCACTCCTCTACTGTCCTCCCACCGCCTCCTATCTTCCCATCCTCTCTTCCCAACATCTCCTCTTCTTTCACTCCCCTCTCTCTGGAATCTACTCTCCTTAATCCATCTCTGCCTCTCCATCTTTTCAACTCTACTCTCCTCCCCTCTACTCTTATCCTCCCATTCTTCTCTCTCATCTACTCTCCTCAATCCTTCATTTGCTCTCATCATTCCTCTTTCATCTCCCCCCCCTCCCCCCGCCCCCCCAGTCAGGTGTGTCTGTGCCTCAGCTTCTAATGGGTGTCTCCTGGTGTATATAAGGAAATTATAACTGAGAATATGAGAGTGAGGAATATGATCTTATGAGGAGGGCTGGAGGGGGTCAGTAACAGCAGGCTGGCATAGCGTCCATGTGCCATGTGTTTATCTTTCCAGAGGGCCTGTGAGGTAATGCTGAAGAGACCGTAATGAGCATGTGCAGATGGGAGGGTGGGGGGGGCTGTGGGTCACGGTCGGTGGGTGCTGGGGGGGGGGGGGGTGGTGGGGTGATGGTTTGGGGTTGGGGGTTGGGTGTTAGCAGAGGACAGGAAACAGTGCTGTTTGGGCAAATGAATTATTGAGCTCCTCGCTGTCAGGTTTCTAAACACAGCCTAGAGGGGTGCCCCGAATACCCCCCCCCCCCCCTTATCGCGAACCCCCCCTCCCCTTCCCCACTCTCCAGTGACATCACATTACCTGTCAGCTGTTCAGGGTGTTAGATTGACAGGTACTATTCACACCGGAGAAGCCAAGGGGAATCTTTTCTCATTTAGTTCTTTTTTCCAGGTAGAGTTCTGTCAGTAGAACAGATGGGGGAAAAGTCGAAGGTAAATTTTTGCACAGATATCAGGAAATATGTTTCCTTACACAGAGAGCTGTCAGTGTGCTGAGCAGCTTGTCTGGGCGTGTTGGTGAAAATTACATTTAATAAAATGAAATAATTTTTTTTTTTAATGTGGGGTAACAATAGAGTTTTTGTTCACCTGGTAGTGAGCTCCCATTTTGAGTGATTTCCTACCTCAGAAACACATCTATTTTCAGCCTCTGTTTCACCAGGAACCCTACAGTAACCCCCCTCACCTGGAAAATAAAAAACGGTTTTGGTGTAAATTTGTGTAAACACTTCCTCCCGGGAGTAAGAATAGCTCCGTCTTAACCTCGTACGAGTCGTTTGAGCTCGCCGCCGTGCTTTCTGGGTAGAGCCCGGATGTTGCATCGTGCGGACCGTGGCCCAATGCCCTCAACCGCTCACAAACGCAGCTGCGCCGGGCTGCCAAGACTTTGCCTGGTGAGCATTAGAATATAATTACGTATAATTACCAATGGGTAATCACACGCCCATGCCGTTCAGCCCATCCCGGCTCTTCCCGTTTACCTGCTGGAGCCGGGGGCGAGCAGACTCATTTCGGGAGGGCATGTGTATGCTTTGCTTCCACCGATTACCCCTGGCTCAATTAGGTAATTAGCTCGTTAGACCGGTAGGCCGGTTCGCTCGTAGATTGGGGACCGTGGAAAAACATTATTTTGCTGCGGGTTCGATTCCCAGCCGGCTTGCTGTGTTTGTACCCCTGGGCGGAAAAAAAAAAAATATCAAGCTGAATAAACGGACTGTGTTGAAGGAAAAAAAAATAGTAATATGTGTAAATCCCTCTGAATAATCGCGTCTGTGATGTAATGACAGGTTTCTACGTGAAAGATCGTTTGCAGCTCATTTTTTAAAAAATCCCTTTCAGACACCTCAATCAGAATCAGCTCTTTATCAAAATAAAGCTCTTAGCCTTGGTGGCACTCACCAATGCACGGCTAGCCAAGGCTTACACGCCTCTGTGTGGCTGCCAAAAGCGATGTTAAGAGCAATGATCCCGCCCACTTTTTTGGCACGTAGCCTGCGGTCTGTGTTCTCGAACGAATCAGAGGCAAGCGAAAGGCAATTCGAATGTTAACCGCCGGACGCTCGCTCTGTGAGGGAGACTCAACGTCTGTGAGGGGAGTGGTTAAGTATCGAGAGGAGACGTGTGTCCAATACATCACACCTCCACAAACCGGCCCCCTCTGGAGAATCTGACCGATGTCAGCACTGCTCCAGTCGCCCCCCCCCCCCCCCCCCCCCGACGGAACGGCGAAGAGAACGCCTTGAGACCCGTCCGCCCGCACGCGTGCAGTACCGCGTTTCACGGTTCTGAGGTAACCGTGACGGCGGCACATGCTGGAGTGGGTTACCACGGTGACAGAGTTGGGGGTGGGGAGACAGAGAATAATGGCTTGCAGTGTTTTTTCATCTCCTTCCAAGCTTTTCTCAACGTGCGGTTTTTGGAAAGGGGGGGGGATGGGTGGGGGTTTGGTGGATGTTACTGTTTCTCATTAGGGGAGGGGGTGTGAGGGAGTAATGACACCTAGAAAAGTTGTAGGGGGGGAGTGGCGAAAAGAGGGGGGAGACAGAGAAATCTATAAAGCAGTCCCCCTCTTTGTGATTTAAAGGCCCTATTAGATTACTAACACTCTTTTTTGGGGGGGGGGGCAGTGCTGATGCAGCACCTGGTCAGTGCATTCATTCCTGTTATGGCTGACACAAGAGAGGAGAAGGGGAATGAAACCAGTGTTTTTTTTATTTGAGGCGCAGATGTGCGGGAGCGGGGGCTGGCGCGGGTGGGGGGGGGGGCGGGTGGGATGGCGGGGGGGGGGGGGGGGTTTGGCGGTTCCCGTCGCCTGCAGCGGGTTTCTCGCGGCGGCGTTGCAGGTAGCTCTCCTGAGGTGTTAATTGGGAAGCCGGTCCCCGCGCGCCGCTGGGCGTCCGACACCTCGCCCCCCCGGGCCCGAGCGTCGCTGCGACACGTCGAGAACGCGCCGGAATGATCTCATCTCCTCGCCGCCTTCCCCACTGCTCCCCCCCTCCCTCCCATGGGCCCGTGTGACCTTGACCGTCGTTATTTCATCTCCAACCGTTATCCAAGCTTTTGGGCAGAGTCTGCCCCTCCCCCCCAAACCCCACCTCTACCTCCGACCTGGTCGCCCATCCACCCGTGTAATCGCATATTTCACGGGATCCCTGTTTTATTTAGGGTCTGTCCCACCCCCACATCCGCCCCAACCACCCCCCCCCCCATGCAACCAAACGCCAACACCAACTCACTCACTCATAGTGGCCTCGATGATCTCTGCTCTATATCCGAAACAATCCACATTTTTAGGCGGTGTCATGTTCCCCCAACACCCCCACACCCCTCACCCCACGCTCCCCCCCCCTCCCCCAACAAGCAGGAGAGACCTGTGTCCGGTTTCCCTCCTAAAACGCAGAACATATCTGCATCTCAGCCATTCGTTTATGGGGTGGGGGGGGCGGGGCGTAGGGGGGCTCTATTGCTTGTCTGTTTCGCTAAGAATAGAGCCTTGGCTCCATCTGCTCTGTCTGAGGGAGAAGATATTTCCTTCTTTTATTTTTAACATGAAGGGAAGAGGAAAGGAGGAGAAGTGTGTTTTTCAGTTCTGGATCACACCTGCTTCTGCAACTCGCCTTCTGTCGTGGTTTTTGATTAGCTGATAAATTTCACACCTACTAAAGTGTCTTTTTTTCACGCCGGATACCTTCTCAGAAGATAACTCTGAAGAATTGTGTTTTCTTCCGTTCGGTGAAAGACAGGAAAAGAGCCCCTTTTTAAATGTTTTATATGTAAATGTTGCGGTTCTCTGATGAGATAAGACTAGATGAATGGGAATTGTATCATTTAAAGTAATCTTTTTATCAAGCACATAAGTCGATTGAAGTTAGTTGTACAAATCATTTTATCGCAAATGCTTGAACTTCCTGAATAGTCAAGACCACTCATTTTTAATGAGTTTTTCATTTATGTCACATTTGTCAGAATAGCAGTTGATTCACATCTTTATTACATATCCTTTAAGTGTATTATATTAATCCTGATGGCAGTAAGCACGTATTATTTTTAATTGGGCCGTTGCTTTGCCTCATCCATCATAGCATCTGCCTTGGAAGTGTACACTACGACAGCCATTTTGTGCCTCAGACACAACACTTCATTATCGGAGAAGCCAGGTTTTGATTGGCCGACTAAAATAGGAGAGTAATTAGATGACCAATAGAGATTTGGCTGTGCCACCGAGGTTAACTCATTTTTCAGTAATTGTCAAGGAATCTTTAATGACCACAAAGTGTCAGGACCTGGGGTTAAAGGTCCCGTCCAAAAATAGAACGTCCCAGTGGGGATGGTTGGAGCTTCAGAGAGAAGAGTGCCCCCTACTGGTACAAGAACACCAAGGCCATCAAAACCTTTTTCTGACATTACGTGTCATTTATGCACTGACCAAATACAGACCCTTGATTAGCTTAATGTGTTCGGCAGTTTTGCTGTTTTGCGGCAGTATAGTTGTGGTAAACAAACTGTAACTTCGAGATGGTTAAAAAAATTGTGTGCGCTACCGTGTTTGAGCAAGATGCTTTAACCGGTCGACTTCAATTAAAATGTCCAGCTATATAAATTGATTGCGTGTGTAAGTCACTCTGGGTGATTCTGCCAGCAAAGCAAATAAATAGGAAAATATGAAAAAGGAGAGAGAACATGATGAAAAAGGAGAGTAAATATGACACTATAGCTGACGGCACAGTTTATACCCACAATGCACTGTGGAATTATCTGCAGCGAATGTCCTGCTCTGTTGTAATGGGAAGAGGAAGAGAGCGAGCACGGTTGTGTAAGTCAACTGACAGTAAATTGTCACGGTAACGGGCGAGTAGCTGAGCGCGGGGAGCTGCAGACCAGTAAATCGTCACGGTAACGGGCGAGCTGTGGACCGTGGCGGTCGGTACGTGTTATCGCTAAGCGCTAAGCTCCATTTTGTGCTGTCTGGTTTTTTTTTTTTTTTGTCGCAGGGTGTTGCAGGACCTGGACAGCCCACAGATGGCGCCGTGCGGCAAAGGGGACCCCAGCCAGCACTACCGGAGCTCGCCCAGCAACCAATCATCTTCCAGCGACCCGGGGCCTTGCGGCAGCAGCGCCTGGGCCCAGCAGGCTGCGTACGACAGGTACGCCCCGGGCAGATCTGGGATCAGTTTCCCCTGTCCGTGTCATACCTGGGGGCGTGAACCTCAGTCTTCACCGTGATAGGATACGATTTTGATTCTGAAACCGATCATAGAACGGCATCGTCAAATGTCTCGTAGTCCGGAGTGCTTTATGACTCTGCTTCTTCAAAGCTGTGACCGGCCAGCCAGTCATACGATACGACTGGCCCACGAATTGCGAGCACTAAATGCCCCCCAGTTCCTGTTTGGCTCGTCTTACGGTGTCCATGGCAGCAGCCCAGACAGTGTTGTCTGGTTGGGGGGGCTGGGGGGATGGTCAGCCCCACTGTGGCAGCTGGCTGGCTGGCCCACGGTTCGAGTTACAGTCTGTTTTTTTGTGACAGTTGGGAGTCTCGCTCTCTGTGTGTGTCTGACTCACTCAAGGCTAACCACAGATTTCAGAGAAAAATGTCAGCCCCCTCCTTCCTCCCCCCCGCTCCACTTCAGCCAACTGTAGAGACCCTGGCCTGTCAACAAGATAAAAACAAAAAGCAGATAACAGCTATATAAAATATATCCCTTCCGCCAGAAAGACAATAGACTTCCTAGCCTGTTTTTATAGGAGGATGTTACCAAGGTTACCAGGTTCAGAGATGGAAATAATCGGCGTCTTCCAGGTGTGCGGTCGAAGGCATTGAGTAGCGATTGAATCGGGAAGGTTTTATAACCGCGGAAAAAAGCGAGAAGGCCCCCCCCCCACCACCCACCCCCCCCCTAAATTCTTACGGGGTGACCTCGCCCAACGTCATTACGAGGTGTTACATCGGGACGCCGGCGGCGCGCGCGGTAAATTGAACACGTCTCCTCGTGTGCGTGACGCCGCCGTTTCCTCCGTCCTCCGCCAACGTCGCGATCTCTTTGTTTTAACGTTAGCCGTCCCTCGGCGGCGGCGGCTCTGTGACGGCTCCTTTGCTGAGAGCGCCACGTAGCGGTTGGCTTTGTTTGATTGGCTAATGCGTTAGCCTGGTCGCGACAAGCCCGTCAGACGGCTAACGGCTAAGTTCTCCTGCTCCGCCACAGGAAGTTGGCTTGCGAGCTCTTAGCCCCCGCGTCCCCGTCAGCCTTCAGAGATGTTTACACGAGCGCGTTTTAATTGAACGCTGGTTCGCCGTGATGTCGTCGTCAAGCGGCACTTCAATTAACCCCTTTTGACATACCCTTTTGAGCCTCTCGAGGTACAATCGTCATGCTAATGCTAATCTAACAACCTGAACGCGTTCCTGCTTTGTTGATACGTAGCCTCTGTGGTCCAGACCAGGCGGATTACCCGCTGTTGTTGTGTCATTTGTATTGATGTGTGGTGCGTGAGGTGCACAGTATTATCCCCTCACTGTAGTTCACAATGGCAACGTCACAAAGTTATTCCATGGTTGGTGGTAACATTAGTGTTAGCGTCACACACCAGGCTGCACGTTTTGGATGGCTTTGGGCCCGGGTCCATTTCAGTTTGGTCAATTAAAGTTAAAAGTAAAAATCCTTACAAAACATTATTATGGGGGCATTTTTCGGTCAATGAAAAAAAATTATGTTCGTTTTCCTGAACTGAGTGAGTGGAAATGGAATTGACCCCATTCTCTGATGTCTGGAGATTTTTTTTCGATTTATGACTGTTAGAACCAGTAAGTCCGGTTCTAACCAGTTCTGACCGGTCTGCCCCGCCCACAGCTGCCAATCACCCGTGCTCCACGACCGGTCGGGCGACAGCCTGGGGGCCCATGTGGACGGGGAGGGGCTGAGAGAGAGGGAGCCCACGCTGGAGAGGACCAGATCAGCCGGTAAGCCCCTCCCACAAACCAGCAGTCGCCACGGAACCACAAACCTGACACTTCTGTGACCATGTGACCACGTTTAGCTGAGAAGGAAAGCCGAATATCACCATAGCTCTTTCATTAGCCTGCGTGGTCAATCAAATCACCTGTGGCAGTAATAGGGCGGTAGTGTAGTATAGTGGTTAGGCAGCTGGGCACCTGCGGGTTCGATTCCCAGGAAGGGCACTGCCATTTTACCCTTGAGGACGTTTCTGTAAATACCCTGCTGCAGGGCCGCCACCAGGGATTTTGGGCCTCATATAGATCTCACATTGGGCACCACCACCCCAGGAAATCTTATAGTATTTTCTAATATTTTTCGAGGGCCCCTGCCAGTCAGAACCCTTGGCATCATCCTAAATCCCACCCCCTCCATGCATACGCATTTGTAAAAACGACAAGAACAAAGTAAAAATTGCGACTGTATCCGCTAAACGCCGGAATGTAAAAGCTACTTCCTGTTTCCTGTTTCCAGAGGCCAAGTGGCACATCCCCTCTACCAAAATCCTCAATGCCCTGAAGGAGAGAGGCCTGCAGAAGGAGGGGGGGAAGGACTCCCCTAACAAGCTGCCCCGGGTGAGTCCCATGGGCACAGGTTCAAGAGCACCAGCTCTCAGTTACTGTATCACTGATTCAAACCACACATGCACATGCTTTATTACCCTTTATTACTAAGTAATAGCACATCGTGATGCGTTACTACTAAATAATAGCATACATTCAGGTCCCTTATTATT
Source organism: Anguilla anguilla (assembly GCF_013347855.1). NCBI lineage: Eukaryota > Metazoa > Chordata > Actinopteri > Anguilliformes > Anguillidae > Anguilla > Anguilla anguilla. The sequence goes on along the minus strand of NC_049202.1, from coordinate 7,654,736 downwards.
GAAACACAGATGCTCTATTAATGAGTAATAAGATGCACACAGGTGTTTTATTACTGGGTAATATGCGGAATTTATTTGTGTTCACAATAAACCAGGTGAGGTGATTGCTTGTGTAATCAGCTGCTTTAATTATTTAAGTTTTGACTAATGACAAAAATGGCAGGAGTAATCAAGGAGATTAACAAGCCTAGATGGGCTGAATGGCTTTTTCTGTCCTCAACACAAACATGCCCGCATGCACTTCTAAAGAAAATGTAGTCTTAGAAGCCTGCATGCTCTTCAGTTCTAAAGTGTAGCCTCTGAAGCCTATGGTGCTTGAAGTCTATGGTACATTCTGTTGTATGAGTACCAGCTTCCCGCGAACGCATTCGGATAAGGGAAATGCGCAATGCTGATGTCACGTCACATCTAGTCAATGCGCACATCTATGTCCTCCGGCTGGACTCCGTGGGAGGTTGGGAGAAATGGGGCAGTTTCGCCCTCTCTCTCTGCTTCTTTTTTTCTCTCTCTCTCTCTCTCTCTCTCTCTCTCTCGCTCTCGCTCTCGCTCTCGCTCTCGCTCTCTCGCTCTCTCTCTCGCTCTCTCTCTCTCTCTCTCTCTCTCTCTCGCTCTCTCTCTTGCTCTCTCTCTCTTTCTCGCTCTCCCTCTCTCTCTCTCTCTCGCTCTCTCGCTCTCGCTCTCACTCTCTCTCTCTCTCTCTCTCTCTGCGAATGGGCTCATGTTTACACCTCACACTGATGTATCAGTTAAGAAAAGGTCAGCCACCCTTATTGATGCTGTTTTTTTCTTTCTTCAGCAGGTGTCTCATGTGAGCTCTCTATCTCCCTCTTTTTCACTCTCTTAATTAAATTTCAATTCACTGGCACTTAATTGGCAGGACAGCCAAGGTAATATTGACAAAGCATGTACACGACATGTAGCTGATATTTAAACAACAAGCAAACGGATGACCACACTGGTAAACACATAGGCATACAGTACCAAACATGATAAAAACAACACCGCTATTAATCTTTCTGTCTCTCTATTGCATTTTAATTCTCTCTCATTCTGTCTCTCTCTCTCTCTCTCTCTCTCTCTCTCTCTTGCTCTCTCTCACTCTCTCCCAAATGAATGTTTTCTTTTGCATGTTACAGTGTTATATTACCGTTTTTCCATGCCGTGCTATTGCATTTTGTCCCAGGGCAAAGCGATACTTAATGCATACAAGAAAGCGAATTACTGTGACATGTTCATTTACATTGCATTACGTTTATTTAGCGGACGCTTTTATCCAAAGCGACGTACAAAAGTGCACATCATGGTCATTGGACAACTACAAAACACATGTTGGATAAGGCACATTTGTTATGGCCGTCCAAGCTAAGCGGCGCAAGAGCTAACAATCGCACCGCTGCATCTCCAGCTTGTTTGAATCCTGCATGTGAATGCATGTGGTACTGCTTGGCTATGGTCCGCGGTGGGACCGAAGCGCGGTTAATTCTTTGTTCCTGTACGGCTGTGCGGGAGAAGAAGAAGACGACGCCAGCTCTAAATATAGACCCCCTTAATTACCGCTCCGAGTGGGGCCTGGCTTTGTGTGCTGGTTAGCCAGGCCTCTCTCGCTGTACTCCCGTCTCCAGGGAGACCTGCTCTCTTCTCCTCTTCTCTCGGATATGTAGCCCGGCCTCTCTCTCGTGCGTTAATGGACGACTCCCCTCGATGCGTCTCCCTGGCCACTTAGCTGATTGAGGGCCGTTAAACCACAGCCTTCGAAAAGGACCTCCTCCCTGAGACTAGATAATTAAAGCTGTGGCTCGGTATTGTCCTATAGTACGTTATTACTGTGTAATTGATGTGCTATTATCATGTTATTAATGTGGCATTGTATAACAAAGACAGAAGCTGCTCCACTCACTGTTTAAGCGACTCTAGCAGCTACTACTGGTACAGCTTATTACTGGGAAGAAATTTGTTATTTTCATGTTATTGAAAAGCTGCACCGCAATTTATTTGACTAGTTGCACAATGTTGAGCAACACCTTGTTAATCTGTTATTATGTTATTAATGAGCTGTACCACAGTTTATTTGACTCTAGATAGACAATTTCAGGCAGCACATTGTTAATGTGTTATTACTGGGTAAGTAATGTGTTATTATCGTGTTATTACTGTGTAATTACAGACTGGAGATAAGAGCTGCCCCAGCCACTGTTCCAGCCACTCCAGCAGTAACACCCTGTCCAGCAACGCCTCCAGCAACAGCGACGACAAGCACTTCGGCTCGGGCGACCTGATGGACCCGGAGCTTCTCGGGCTCACCTACATCAAGGGGGCGTCGACGGACAGCGGCATCGACACGGCCCCCTGCATGCCCCCGCCCCCCCTGACGGGCGTGGCCGGCGCCCGGGTGGTGCTGCAGGGCCAGGGGGGGCAGGTGCTGGGCTGGGTGGGGGAGCACCCGGACGACGGGGTCCCGGAGGAAGAGCAGGCCAAGCTCTACCTGACCCAGGGGTACATCTCCATGGCCGAGGACAGCATGGGGGACCTGAGTGAGATCTCCTCCCACTCCAGGTAGGGCTCACCTATAACTTAGAGTTCCTTTATCCAGGTACAGCTCACCTGTAACTTAGGTTTCCTTTATCCAGGTAGGGCTCACCTGTAACTTAGGTTTCCTTTATCCAGGTACAGCTCACCTGTAACTTAGGGTTCCTTTATCCAGGTAGGGCTCACCTGTAACTTAGGTTTCCTTTATCCAGGTAGGGCTCACCTGTAGCTTAGGGTTTCTTTATCCAGGTAGGGCTCACCTGTAGCTTAGTGTTTCTTCATCCAGGTAAGGCTCACCTGTAATTTAGGTTTCCTTTATCCAGGTAAGGCTCACCTGTAATTTAGGGTTCCTTTATCCAGGTAGGCCTCACCTGTAGCTTAGGGTTTCTTTACCTGTACCTCAGAGCACACAGAATGGAGAGAGTCCTGGGTTTTTGGTAGTAATATGTGTTGCTGATAATGGGATCTAAAGGGAGTATTTTTCAAATATTACGGGTATCTGAAGAGTTAAAGTATTTCCGTGCGCGCGTTTGGCTTGCACCTGGACGGCGGGCGGCTGCCCGTGGCGGTACGGCGCTGTCTGGCCGAGGCGGCGGGGGGGCGGGGCTTGTCCGCCGCGGAGCTGGGCTTTAGCCAGATAAGAGCGGCGAGTCACGACTCCTGCTAGCCTCCCTCATGCGTCATCCGTCAGCGGCCTGTTTATTCAAGCCTTTGAGAAAACAATCCTGTGAGTCATGACGTGGATGAATATGTTGTTTTGGTACGGATGGTCAGCAGTGTAGTGTGATGGAACTTGGCTTGTGAAACGTTGGGGGATTGACTCCTAGCTGGGGTGCTGCCATTGTACCCTTGAGCGAGGTGCTTAACTCAGACTCCTTCAGTAAATATTCAGCTGTTTAAATGGCTTGTGTGTTAAAAAAAATAACAATAATAAAAGAATGTTTATGTTGCAAGTCCCTCTGGATAAATGGCAAAATGTGATGTAACATATGGAAAGTCAGAATGTATTAGATAAAATATAATATGCATAATGTGCACTTTCTTTTTTTTAGTATGAAAATTGTTTATTAGAAAATGTATGTTTTATTAGTGTAGTCTTAACCAATTGCTTCCTCTGTGTTTTTGTGTCCTTCAAAAAATTGGTTGCATTTCTTTCTGAATAACAATTGGCTGAGCAGCCTGTCATTCTTTACGCCCTGATCTGTCATTGGCCACTCGCAGTCACATGATCCTCTGTTTCTTCCCATGTCCCAGCGGGTCCCACCACTCGGGCAGTCCCTCCGCCCGCAGCTCCAAGCTGAGCGCCTCGCTGGACTCCTCCAAAGTGTACATCGTAACCCAGGCCGGAGCCACGCCCAGCGCCAGCCCGGACTCGCGCACCTGCGGCCGTCAGGTGACCGGGAACAAGTACCTGATTGGCTGGAAGAAGTCCGAGGACAGCCCCCCTCCGGACGAGTCTGGCAGACTGTCGGAGTGCCGGTGAGTGAGTGAGTGAGTGAGAGAGTGATTGAGAGAGGAGTGTCAGTGAGAGAAAGTGAGAGTGACAATGATTGGGAGAGAGAGAAAGAACAAGAGAGAGAAATAGAGGGAGGGAGGGAGGGAGGGAGGGAGGGAGAGTGTGATTGACAGCGGGAGAGAGTGAGATAATGAGTGAGTGAAAGAGCATTAGAGAGAGGAGGAGAGTGATTGACAGAGGGAGCGAATGAGAGCGAATTAACGTGTGTGTGAAAAATCACGAGAGAGATGGAGTGTGACAGAGGGAGAGAGAGAGAGAGAGTGAGTTAATGTGTGAGTTAATAGAGAGAAAGAGAGAGAGAGAGAGAGAGAGAGCTACAAAGGACTGCAGCCAGGAGAGAGGCCTAGCGCTTGCTTTTCTCAGCGAAGGTGTTTTAGTCGCATCGTTCACTCGTTGTTAGTTATTCATGTGGGCATCTGCGTATTTAGGTCCAGACTCTCTCCGCCTCTGGCGGTGTGGCAGAGTGCCCCTCTGCTGAGATCGCGGCCCCTGCTTTACTCATATTTATTATTCAGCGCTTTCGTTTTAAAAGACGCGCAGCGCGCGCGAATTCCCGCTGACTCCTCGTACCGTCTGTGCTTCTTTCAGCTGGTACCGTGAACGATTTTTGTTTAATATATACGGCGCATTTGAGCTGGTTATTTTTAAATGAACAAAGAGCGCTGGGAAAATATGTTGTTGTGTAAACACTCAGTGTGCTGAATGTTCACACTGCCCAGTAGGCCAGCGTTCATTAAATAGGCCTTTAACTGGGAAACGGGCCTTTGTACCGCAGGCACCGTGTTCTCTGAGCCTGAATCGAGGCAAAGACACTTACAGTAAATCTATAAAGATGTATAAACGCACGCTTCATAGCTACCTGAGCCGTTCCTGAAAAACCCCGATCAGAGGAGCTGTGCTTCACCGCCCTGGCTCGACGAAACGCGGTACCGACACCCCCCCTCCTCCCCACCCCCCCACCCCCCCACCCCCCCGACGCGGCGGCGCCTGTCAGCCGGCAGGGTGGCCGGAAGGCCTGATGGAAACGGACAGCAGCGTCGGCGAATCAGCTCCATAGACCGGCCGGCCCAAGGCGCCCGCCACACGTCGCTTCTGCTTATCGAGTGGCGGCCGGAGGAGCCGTCCCCCGCGGACGGAAGCGGTCTCGCGCGCGGCCGCGTTTCCGCTCCGATGCTCGGCGAGAAAAAAAATGTAAAGTTTCTTTGGGAAGCGGCCGGGAAAAGTGTAGCAGTGGCCTGGAAATCACGCAGCAATAAACTTTTCAGCTCCGTACTGTCACCGCTAAGTTCTGGTAAAGATTCTTTAAGCTCACTAGATATGCAGCTCCGTACTGTTACCACTGGAAGTTCTGGTACAGATTCTTTAAGCTCACTAGATATGCAGCTCCATACTGTTACCACTGGAAGTTCTGGTACAGATTCTTTGAGCTCACTAGATATGCAGCTCCATACTGTTACCACTGAAAGTTCTGGTAAAGATTCTTTAAGCTCACTAGATATGCAGCTCCATACTTTTACCGCTGGAAGTTCTGGTACAGATTCTTTAAGCTCACTAGATATGCAGCTCCGTACTGTTACCACTGGAAGTTCTGGTACAGATTCTTTAAGCTCACTAGATATGCAGCTCCATACTGTTACCACTGGAAGTTCTGGTACAGATTCTTTAAGCTCACTAGATATGCAGCTCCATACTGTTACCACTGAAAGTTCTGGTAAAGATTCTTTAAGCTCACTAGATATGCAGCTCCATACTTTTACCGCTGGAAGTTCTGGTACAGATTCTTTAAGCTTTTCCCTTTCTACCTTTGAAACCGGAAGATCTTCTAAAGACGAGATTGGGTGTTCAATCGAGGCGTCGTAATGCTGAGCTGAAACAAAATCCCGCACCCACACCAGCCCTTTTCGGATAAGATTGGACACCCCTGTTCTAAACATTCGCTATGGGGCGTCACCGAGTTCAGTACTGTGGAAATGGGCATTCTGGGGCGTAGCTGTAGCACAGCATCGAAAACTGATTTTACCCGCTGCGACCTCCTTCAGTTAAGCAGCAGAGAGGATGGCAGGCAGAATCAATAGAGCTTAAAGTGCGAGAAGCAAAGGACGGGAGGAATCAGAGCATTTGGCACTGAGTATCTGTCGAGTTTAAAGTTTCTGTGTTTTCAGTCAGGGCTTTGGCTGCCAGAGAGTTAGATAAACTTAGGATCCTAACCCGCCCCCCCCCCCCCCCCCTCCCCTCATGGGAAAGCTTCGCCCCTCTCCTTCTTTCATCAAGGTTGACGACAAGAAACTTGGCACAGGCGTGCGCGTCAGGAACGACTGTGTCATTGGAACGCTGGCTCGGGCCGCAATGAGAGAGATTATGTTGGGGGAGAGCTGTCCCCGTTCCAAAACCTTGTAATCACATTTGCAGGGTAAAAATTGGAAGCTTTAGAGGAGTAAGATTGATGGCCTCGCACCGAGGTAATTTTTTCGCGTGTTATGAAAGCCGCCCCAGTAATGCGGTTAGCACGCGCAATGCAATGTTTGTTTATTTTTCTGCCAGTGCGTTCCCCCCCATACCCCCCCCCCACCGCCCCACCCCCTTCGCCTAACCCGTTCTCTCTCTGGAATAACGCCGCTTGATTCTGTTCCAGGTGGTTCTGTTTTTTTTTCCGAAACGAAGGTCCTTCCTTGTACATACCGGTTCGAATCTATCGCGTTTCACTGCTGGCTGTGAACCGTACCATGTAAATCCAGGGTGTGCCTTAAGGGTGAAACGGCATTGATTGTGTAAAGGCGCCAGTAACCAGACTGTGTTGTTTTTTTGTTTGTTTTTTTTCTTCTTCTTCTTTGGTTTCACCTCTCAGTGGAGCGGAAGGGTTGTTATCGTTTCTCCTAAAGACGCTGGCTCAGCGATCCAGGTACAAGGCTTCTGCCGTTTGCATTTTTTTCTGGCCCTCCTCCCCCTCTCCCCCTCCACCCCCCTCCCTCCCTCCCACTGCCACCACGCCGCCCGCCCACCCCCCCCCGACCCCTCACCGCCCCCACACGGCCGTTTTTTAAGTGCTCGCCCCCCCCCCCTTTTGGGTGCGCTCGGCCGGGACTTAAGAGCATTCCTTCACGCATCACTGCCTCCGTAGCTGCGGCATTCTTGTGCATATCTGTCCGGCTTGCACCCCTCCTCGTCCCATAATCCTCCCTGTGCACCCTCTGGCACCTCCCCTCCCTCCCCGCCCCCCCCCCCTTCCAGGGGGTCACCGCTTGCAGACAGACTGACACCCCCTTGCGGGCAGGGAGTCAATGAGTCATGCCTAACCCCTGTCCACCCCCCCCTCCCAAAAAAATTACGTCCCTCACACTCCTACCCCAGAGGGATAAGAGTAAATTCCTGCTTGCTGCGTAACACTTCACTTACGGCCTCCTGCATCCACACAGAGGTGGTGATGTTAGCGAGGCTTATCCTCAAACCACGGCTCAATACTATATACCAGGGGTCCTCAATCTTATCCAGAAAGGGCCGGTGTGGGTGCAGGCTTTCATTCCAACCAAGCAGTTACACACCTGATTCCACTAATCAAGGTCCTTAGCGAAGACTCTAGTGGTTGATTAGTAGGATCAGGTGTGTCACTGCTTGGCTGGAATGAAAGCCTGCACCCACACTGGCCCTTTCTGGATAAGATTGAGGACCCCTGCTATATACCATATCTATGTATGTACAGATGTGTGTGTGTGTAAATTTATTTTCATGACCCACAGTTTAAGGAACATTGCGTTAAATGAATAATGTTGTGCCAAAGCACAGTACTGCAACCTTTCGTTAAAAAAAAAAAAAAAATTTTATGAGGTGTTTTTATTGTTGCCTTTAATTGCTAATTGTTGGTGGTACCAGTCACTCCAGTGCGGATGTTCTAGAATCCTGCTGTAGTGTCCCCCCCCCCCGAAAGTCTCAGGGTTCTCCTCCATATGGGTCTGTTTGTCGGAGCGCCCCAAGAAGTGTCGGCTGGGTTTTTTTTTTGGGGGGGGGGGGAGATTCATTTCGCCAGACAGACGACAGATGCGAGAGGCGAATCCCGACAGCCTCTCTCTGGCCCCGCCTCTTTCCCTCTCTCCGTCTGACGCCCTGCCAGCGCGGCTTAGCTGGAGCGCGCTCAGACGACGCCCGGCTGCTCGCTGTAAACAAGTCGCTCGCTTTGGCAGCCTTCGCCCTCGCCCCGTCTGCCCTCCGTCTGATTCGCTCGCCGCTCACACTACCCACGAGGCACTGCGGTTTTTGGCATCGCGTGCCCGCTGGTGCGAGCGAAAGGCACGGGGGGCTCTGCCCCAGAACACCGTGCCCATGTGGAAAAAATAGTGTGCTGAAGTACACCTGAGGTGTACCATTCTATACTTCTTTGACCTCCCGTGAAGAAGGTTCTAGGTTTGAGTCCTCTCTGCATGGAGTTCGCGTGGGTTTCCACACCCAAAGTTAAAAGTTAGGTAACCTCCTGCCATTGCCCTTGACCGAGGCACTGGCCTCAGATCTGTACTTGGGCCCTGGGCACTGACTGCACTGTGGCTGCCCTGAGTTAACTAGGATGGGTTGAATGTAGAAGACAAGTTACGCCACAGGGGTCAATAAAGTACAGCTAACTTAAACTTAATAGTTTGGCAACCATGTGCAGCTCCAGGGCAACAGCGTGGTTGCCAGGTTTGTTTAACCGTTCCGCGTCTGCATCCACATCCGGGACCCCCACGTCCCCCTGGCGACCGACGGCCTGTTCCTTCCCGTCCCAACAGGCACCTCTACAGCCTGGACGGCGCCGTTTCCGTGCCGACGGCGGGCCACGACCGGTCGAAGATCCCGCATACCCTCTCCAAGGAGGAGTTCCTCAAGATGATGCTGCCCGACAGCCCCCCCGGAGAGGAGGGGCGGAGAAAGGTGAGCCCGCCCCCTTTTGCCTTTTTGCCCCTCCCCCCTGCCTCCGCCCCCAACGACCTCCACCTCTCGCAGGACTTTGGCTACTGGTCAAGAACCAGAGTAAATTAACTCAATTTCTGGGCTACAAACTCTGCCGAACAACATACACTACATCATCACCCAGACCTCAAACTCATTATTGAGACCCAGACCTGGGTCAAACACTTCATTTGAAATAGTTTACATTTTTTTCCCTTTTGGACGTCGGTAAATTCCCTGTAGACTGCAGACAGTATTAACATGAGTATCTTCGTTTTTTTTATTCAGGACAAAATGGATATTTTATATGCTTGTGATTTATTAGTAACTTGTTTTGCTGAAGGTTCTCAGGGATGTTCGAGAGCATTTTTCAAACCGACCCTACGGAGTTGAAGTACAAACACAAATCTGACCCCAGGTCTGTTAAACACTGATAAGCTGCGGTTTACTACACCGAGATCCAGCAGAACGAGGAAACCGGAAAGTTCCTTGTTGGCTGCTGGCTGGGAGCTTGGCAGAGGTGCACGTCTCATAAGCAGGGCCGTGTGAGCTATCGCCACCCTTCATTAACGCTAGAACATGTCCTCCGGCGGTGATCAATCAATGTCCAACGGATTACTGACCCCCTTCTGCACAAATGAGGCTTGTGGAGCCGCATGAGACGCTTGCAGATAAGAACGGACCTGCCGGCGAACGCACGCCTGGAGGTCAAAGTTCAGGGAGGCATTATGCGCAAAATAACAAGATACACTTTTCTCACGGAAAATAAGTAGATATGTATGTACTTTGTGGGTATGTGTGTATATCATATTAGAAATGGCAGGCAAATGTGAAATTATAGAGGTCATATTAATACTGCTGCTTCTGTTTCCTTATCTGTTAAAATGTTTCCATAGTTACTGAACTCAAAATGATTCTACGATGATGGCAGGTCTGTGGAAGTGCTTATCCAAGATAAATGACATGGTGTAGAGAGTAAGGTAAATAAAAGGTCATAAAAGTAAATAATAAAATTGTGCAGAATGAGCTGGACCTCCTCTAGTCTGTGGGACTCCCCCTCCTCTGTGTGAACTGGAGTGGGGGGTGGGGTGGGGGGGGCAGCTGTTTGTTTAGTCTGATTTATCGCGAGGTAAGTTTGTTCGGACTGGATGTCTTGGATTAAGACGGGAGATGGCTATCACGAGCCAGTGCGTTGGATGTTTTCTTAGTCGCGGTGAGTTAAGTCATGTATTTGCTTTGTGAATTCCCCTATTTTTTTCCCCCGCTGAGGGAACTCTAACTCCGGTCCTGGAGGGGGATGCAGTGTCTGCAGGGCTTTGTGGTTTTCTTTAAGTCGGTCGCCAGGTTAGGCCTTGGAAAGAAGTTGGCCCAGTCAATAGCCAGTTGATAACTTAAATTATGCGGTTAACCCTTTGAAAAGTAGGGGTTTTTTTTTTTTGGAGTGGTTTTTTTTTTCAGGATCCTTAGTCAGTGTTCTAGAACTTTCAATTGCCAGTAGTGATTGTGACATCAGCATTAGAATGTTCAGTTAAGAACAGTGGAGGGCAGTGAGAGAGATCAGGAGCTGTAGTCATAAAGCCGAGACTGCTGATCCAGGATCAGTTTATGATGTCATGCAGTTCCATGCCAGTCAGTCCCCATTCTAAATCACCGCTCGTGCTCTGAGATACTTATGAAAAGGGTCTCTTTGCGTGTGATGCTCTTGTGCACTGGCCCCTAATGTACTGCAGTCTTTTCATAAGATTAAAGGAGGAGGATTTTGTTTGTTTCCCCATGTCAGCCTCTGGACATATCCTTTCATGACCGTTACGTAACCGTTAATGCACCATCAAAGCGCAGGACCAATAACGTCTCTGCAAAAAAAAAAAAAAAAAAACAGCGGCGGGCCTCAATGGCGGTGTATCAATCAGACTGATTAAACAGGAAACCAGACGGGGTTTTTTTTTTTTTTTTTTGAACACACGCGATGCTACTTCTGAGACTGCGGTTGGTACACATCAGTGGGACATGAAAGCCACACACACACACACATACACACACTCACACACACACACACACACGCACGCACACACACACGCACACACACTCACACACACACTCGCACACACACACACACACACATACACACACTCACACACACACACACACACGCACACACACTCACACACACACACACACTCACACACACACACACTCACACACACACACTCACGCACACACTCACAGGTGTCTCCAGTGTTCTGTCCCCTGCCATACTGGTTGTCCCTTCCCCACAGTGCTCAGTTCTGAACGCTGATGTTCAGAACGCACATCATATCGCGTTGCATGCTGGGAAACGCAGCAGACTGCATTGTACCATGCACAAGAACCTCCCTCCTGCCTGACAAAAAAAACTGACATGCCTTCATTTTTTATTTTTTATTTTTTCCACAGCAGACAGCGTGAAATCTCACCGCTCGGTTTAAAAAAAAAAAACCTGCTTTTGCGGCACCACGCTTACAGCAGAGGTGAGACAGGTGTATGCAGCTGAACAGTCTACTGGGACTCATAGGTGTAAATGGAGTTTATTTGAAAGCTGACAGACCATTATAGAGGCATTTGCTGAGATAAGAAACCTATTGTGCCCATCACCGGGAGGAAATTGCAGGAAGGAAATCTTATTTCATTCCTTTTTCTGTTTCCCCTTTTGTTTCTCGCTCAACGAAGACAGTAATCGCACACCTCGGGTCTAGCCTCCGCTGTAACCCTTTGAAGGGTGGGTTTTTTGGATAGTTTTTTTTCTCGAAATTCTATGTCAGTGTTCTAGAACTCCACTGCTTTCAGCTACCAGTTTCAGCATTAGAATGTTCTAATTGCATATTTGTAACCTCACACCTTAAAGGGTTGAAGCAGCTTACATGTCCGAGAGGCACCAGCCTTAAAGAGCTGGGTTTACTGAGTTTAATTTTTTGGAGTATTTGGTTATTCATAGTCACTAAAGTGGTGATTTCTCACTTAAGCTGCGTTATATTTTTTGCTGATTTAGGGTTCATGTTCTGTTGTAGGTTTTCTATTCAGCCACAAAGAGGACCTGGTTTAGTAACTCAGAGGTCAGGTGGAGTACTACCCTTGAGCAGGGTACATAACCTGAATCAGCTGTATGAATGGATTGCATGTAAAAATGAGTCAACAAAAAAAGATAAAGAAAGAGCATTTTAAAGTCGCGTGGATGTGAGACATATGTTGCATTCCTCGGATCAGGGGTCGATTCAACTGCCCATAACCCTGTCTCGCCGTTACTGTGACGACAGCCGGCATTTAAATCCCCCCCCCCCGCCCCACCCACCCATTCTCTCTGTTTACAGAACACCTACCGCACAGCGTCAGTGTTCTCCCAAAATGAGATTGACCTCTCCTCTCGCGGAGGTTAATATTCTAATTGAAGCTGGATTTAAATGAACAAGATAACGGCTTGCTCAGACGACAGCCATCTTTGACAGAACGGGGGGGGGGGTGGTTTTATCGAGAGCGGCTTTGGCCGCCGTCCAAAGACAAGAAGTTTGCTTATGCTTCCGAGTAATCCTGTGTAATTTTTAACCAGCGAGAGGGGGAACCTTTAATACAGGGCCGTGGGGGCAGGTTGGGATTGTTAAGGGAGCGTGCAAAGCTTTTAATGCCATCGAAGGCCTTTTTATCTCTCGCTCTCTCACCTATCATACATTCTTGTTTACACATACACACACACACACACACGTACACACGCACACACACACACGTACACACACACATGCTCACGTACGCACACACACAGAGTGTAACTGCATTTGTGGTGATCCTCACAGGAGAATGCACCACAAAATCTCATCCCTTTTTTTTTACCCTCCTGTGCCACGTGAATAAATGTTCTTCCTCAGCTAACAGCCCGTTAGCTTGTTGAGTAGCGGGGTTTTGAAGAAAAAAAACACCAGCACTCAAGATTCTGCTAATGTTAGTGAATCATTCCAGTGAGCGAACTCAAAAAAAGGCTGTTCCTGAACAAATGCCTATTAATAACGTATGGAGCCGCAGCTATTCTTGGTCCACGTAAAATGACTGTTATTAGCAGAACCCTGGATGTGCTGTAAGGTGTGGCGCAGGTGTCGGTGACCGCAGGTAGCGAGGGTCGGAGTGAGAAACTAGAGTTTTGACCGCGAGCCTGGTGGTGGTCGAGCGGCCTCGCTGAAATTCCACATTTGGGAATACTCAGGCAACGGCACCCTGATCAAACCTGACTGTTTGTAATTCTATCCTAGCAGAAACTCCCAGGCCTGCTGATTAAATCGCTAAATCCAATTTGTGGATTAATGAGTTCCTCTTCCCCTGCCCCCCCCCCCTCCCCACCAAGACCCCCCCCCCCCCCCCATGTCACCTCATTCCAGTTTATTTTATTCTATGTTAGTTTATTTATCCAGTAGACAAGCCTCATTCAGACTGACATCAGAGGATATTTTTCGGAAGATATCAGGTCATACAGTACAATAAAGGAAATAATAGTGGACTGTCGTAAGTGAAAAAGAGAACTGTGCGCTCGAGTTACTGTTCAAAATGAAAGAAGGGGGAATGTGATTTTTCCTGATTAATTGTGAAATGCTGGAGGCCACTGGTGGCTGTTACTGCTGAACATTCCCTTCTGCTAGAGAGAGCAAGAACTCTTGATGTTTCTGTGATTGTGATGCAACCAGATCCTCTGCCTCTGGTTCGATCCTTTAGGGTCTGAAAGTCAGTCATTTCCTGATCAAGCAAGAAAAATCTAATCCCTGAAAATCATTTATACATGAAAGACACTGGACTCTTAATCAGTTCCAGGGGTGGTGTCCTACCCTATTCCTACTGGACTGCTCATTCTCAAGCTTTCTTCAGTGTACAAGTTTCCTCAGATGCATAACGTCTCTTTTTCTCCCTCCCTCTCTCTCTCCCTCTCTCTCTGCTTCCCTCCCTCCTTCCCTCTCTCCCTCTCTCCCTCATACTCTCTTCCCTTTTATCTCCCTTCCACTCCCTCTCTCTCTCCCTCCCTTCCTCCCTCTCCCTCTCTCCCTCTCCCCTCTCTCTCTCTTTCTCTCTCTCCCTCTCTCCCTCTCTCCCCTCTCTCTCTCCCTCCCTTTCTCTCCCTCTCCCCCCCTCCCTTCCTCTCTCTCTGTCCCTCTCCCCCTCTCTCTCTCCCTCCCTCTCTCTCTCCCTCCCTTTCCCTCTCTCTCTCCATCCCTCTCTCTCTCTCGCTCTCTCCCTCTCCCTCTCCCTCTCTCTCTCTCTCCCCCTCTCTCTCCCTCCCTCTCCCTCTCTCTCCCTCCCTCTCCCTCTCTCCCCCTCTCTCTCTCTCTCTCTCCCAGCAGGCCCTGCCGGTGGGCGGCCTCTCCCCGCGGCGCTCGCTGTACCGCACGCTGTCGGACGAGAGCGTGTGCAGCAACCGCAAGGCCTCGCCCTACGGGAGCTCCCGGAGCTCCGTCCTGGAGCAGGCCCTGCCCAACGACATCCTCTTCAGCTCCACCCCGCCCTTCCACAGCACCCTGCCCCCCCGAATGTCCCTCAGCCAGGGAGGCTCCAACCTGAGGAGTGAGTACCCCCAATTTCAGAGCCACCCGTCCCGCCTTTCTGTACCCCCTCCCTCTCCTCCAGTCCACATGTACTTTTCAGATAATTTCATTCTTATATTTGTTATGCATTTTCCCATGTGAGTACCTCATTAATTCAATAAAATATGTTAATAATAATCAAATCAAAATAATACTGTGTACGATATACACTGTATTTTTTGTTACATGGGTTTAAATGAATACATTTTTTGTGTTTACGTATGATTTTAATAGATTTATTGACTGGTATTTGTGACACTTCGGCGCAAACGCCTCGCTGACCTTGGACAAGCCCCGCCCACCACACCCCCCGAAGCCCTTCGCTCAACGATCCGGCCTCTCCCACAATGCCTAAAGTCAGCAGGTCTCTCGGCCGATTTCCGATTGGTCGATCGACCGTTCGAGCGCGCCGTGCCGCGCCCCGCCCCGCCACGCCGGGCTGCTGCAGTCAGAACGTTCCGGCAAAAAAAAAAAAACGGTGAACTCCCGGTATTGCAAAGAGCGGCTGTTACCGAACCAGTGCACTTCAGAGAAAGAGCAGGGGGATGAAGTCATAAGCCTGGATTTACAATGGGAAGAATAGGGCTGCCATCTTTAGAGATGTGCCTCCTTTTCAAACGCCGTCCACTTGCACTCCCACGAAGTCTACAGTGTGATGACTGCATTACTGCTGCTGCAGTCAGAACGTTCCGGCAAAAAAAAAAAAACGGTGAACTCCCGGTATTGCAAAGAGCGGCTGTTACCGAACCAGTGCACTTCAGAGAAAGAGCAGGGGGATGAAGTCATAAGCCTGGATTTACAATGGGAAGAATAGGGCTGCCATCTTTAGAGATGTGCCTCCTTTTCAAACGCCGTCCACTTGCACTCCCACGAAGTCTACAGTGTGATGACTGCATTACTGCTGCTCACGGCAAGACAGCCTTATAGTCCGTCTCTGTTATTCAAGGGTCTTGCTGTATCTCATTAGGATTGGAGAGACCGTAGATCAGTCCTGTGAAAGAAGGATTGTGCTGTATATTTCCGTTTTCGTTGAAACTGTTTTCTCACGTCGTGTGATTGAAATGCCAGTAAACAAATTGAGCAGTATATGCGACAGATTCATTTGTTAATTACCAGATGTGAATTTGAAATAAAAACCCATCTTCCTGTCCTTGTACTGAACATTTGCTCAGTTGAATTGTATATTTTTTTATTTAATCAAGATGGGCAATAATAGATTCATTCACAGCATTCATGCATTTTACTCAAATGAGCCAAAACAATACTTTTCACTGGTTGTCCCAGAGTAAGAACAGGAAGTTGTGATCCTATGAACAGTAAAGTAAGGAAGATAAACCAGCTTTCTCTTAACGAAAGCGGGTCATTCCGACTGTGAACATGTGGAATCATTCGAGACATCTTTAGACAAGAGCCAATAAACACAGACTAGCTTAGCCGTTAGCATTTGTCCTGGATAGTTGGAAGTGGTCACTTGATTGTGTGAGGGGCTTAAATCTGAGCATTGTGGAAAGTTCTTAGGGGGCTTAAATCACGTTTTTGCAAGCCTGGCTGACAGTGCATGTAAATAAACGGAAGACCTGGGAATGCACAGGCGCACAGCAGCGCAGTTTAATGTATTCATCTTTAAGAAGACAGGAAGAAAGGGTTTGTCACTTCCTCTGCCGGGCTGTCGCTGTGGATTAAGCCGTCAGCCTGTTCTCCCAGTGCGTTAAAGAGCGGGAAAATGACTGTGGGCGGCAGCGCGGCGTAACTGGGTTTTGTAACAAAAAAGGTTGCGGGTTTGATACCCAGGTGGGGAAATGCTGCTTGTACCCTTGAGGAAGATACTTCACCCGTATTGCTTCAGTAAATATCCAGCAGTGTGAATGGATTGTACATAAAAATGTACGCTGTAAGTTTCTCCGGAAAGGAGATTTATGACTCAAATATATGGATGCGAAATGAGTGGATCTCGGTGCAGAATTTGTTATTGTTGTTTTGGCTTTTTAAAAATTCAATCTAGATATATGTCCTTCAGCACAAATAAACATTGGAAAGTTGATTATGCCATGAATCGAGAATGTATATTAGAGAGCTGATGCACGTCAATAGGTCAGTAGATGGAAGGTGAGATGCACTCTTCCTCTGCAGTTGATGTACTCTTCCTCCATGATAGATGCACTCTTCGTTTGTGGTAGATGCCCTCTTCCTCTGCAGTTGATGTACTCTTCCTCCATGGTAGATGCACTCTTCCTTTGTGGTAGATGCACTCTTCCTCTGCAGTTGATGTACTCTTCCTCCATGGTAGATGCACTCTTCCTTTATGGTAAATGCACTCTTCCTCTGTGGTAGATGCACTCTTCCTCTGCAGTTGATGTACTCTTCCTCCATGGTAGATGCACTCTTCCTTTATGGTAAATGCACTCTTCCTCTGTGGTAGATGCACTCTTCCTTTGTGGTAGATGCACTCTTCCTCTGTGGTAGATGCACTCTTCCTCTGTGGTGGATGCACTCTTCCTCTATGGTAGATGCACTCTTCTTCTATGCTAGGTGCACTCTTCCTCTGTGGTGGATGCACTCTTCCTCTATGGTAGTTGCGCTCTTCTTCTATGCTAGGTGCACTCTTCCTCTGTGGTGGATGCACTCTTCCTCTGTGGTAGATGCACTCTTCTTCTATGCTAGGTGCACTCTTCCTCTGTGGTAGATGCGTGTAAAAGCAGTTTCTGTCAGGAGCGCTTAAGGAGCTCCCTGACTATCAGGATCCTCGGCGTTCTCTTCGCTTGTCAGCGGCTGTCAGTCGCCGACCGTCACCCCCTTCCACGTCGTCCGAGTCGTTGACGGCGCATATGGCGAAGGAGATCGTTGGGGCGAGCAGCTTCCCCTCTGTTCGTTGCTGTCATCTCTAATGGATTCCAGGTTCCGTTTCGGGAGGGGCCTGCTTCTGACAGCAGCTGTGGGCCCCCCCTCCCCTCCCCCCCTTCCCTCCGTAACTGTGGAAACATGCAGATCTGACAAACCGACACTTCGCCCGGGCTCTCCAGACGGACAAGAACGAGCAACGGGACAGCGGTTCTCGCTTGAAACGATGTCTCCTCTCGTTACCTTCTCTTTTTTTCTTTTTCAAAGCAGCTTGTCTCGAGACGAGATCCTGTTTACTTTATTCCCGGGCCCTGACAGGTAGTGGGGACGGCGTGCTTGATTGAAATATGAAGACATTCTCCCAGACAACTCATTTATCGCCGCTCTGACAGCCT
This sequence comes from Anguilla anguilla, assembly GCF_013347855.1. Classification (NCBI taxonomy): domain Eukaryota; kingdom Metazoa; phylum Chordata; class Actinopteri; order Anguilliformes; family Anguillidae; genus Anguilla; species Anguilla anguilla. The sequence goes on along the minus strand of NC_049202.1, from coordinate 7,636,959 downwards.
CCGCGTAAACAGACTGCGTTTCCCCCCCGAATCACCGGTGCTGCCCCGTCACTCAGCCCCCGCTGACGCACACCTCTGCGGGATTTAACCCTTCGGCTGCCAGGCAACGGGCTCCGCGCTGCGTTCTGTGTTCTGATAAACTGAGATTAAAGTGTAGATGCGACCGTTAGTTAAAAAGTCAGTCAACATTATCCCCTGAATCATCCATGTTAATGTTTCAGGGTTGCAATCCCCAACCCCCCCCCCCCCCCCCCCCGGCCCCCCCAGGTTTGTCCAGTGCAGGGCTGGTCATTATTCACTAATTATGCAAACCATAAACCCTTGTATAGGGGGTTTGGAACCTGCCTGAGATCAGGTAAAAAATTGGCTCAGTTCCGGCTGTGTGATTAAAGGAAGGCATTTGAGAAATGTGTACACTGTAGACGGCCGCAGGTTCGTATCCAATACCTCCATGCGTAGCCACAGCATTAGCCACAGAGTCACATGATCTTCTTTTTCACACAGGCAAATCCCGTGAAGATTTCTTGAATTTCTAAAGGAAACATACAAAATTAGTCTTTTCATATGATTGTAGGTTTTGGTTAATAAATGTTTCTCGCGGGGATACGTAGGAGTGTCAATAGAGTTATTTCAAATGCTTATTTGAACCAGATGAGCTTGCGTTACAGTTTGCTTTCCATAATTATTTTTGTCCTGAGGGCTATTAAAATAAACTGAGAGCAATTGTAAGATGCATGATATTCTATTTAATATTCACTGTGAAGTCACCCTCAAAATCTTGTTAATTACTATGTGTTGCAATGTTGCAGTTTTTCCAGAGATCTGAGATGAGAGTGGCTCATGTTAATTCTGCACGTACTGTATACTTCTTTGGCTGAATTGCTCAAAGCTATATAATATTGAACCCCACCCTCGTTGTTGACCTCCCTGGAAATTGTGTTATGTCATGTATCAGGGGTACCCCTAACACATCATCCTTGATCATGATCGTCATGCACACTGTTTTATTGTGAAAACATTAACTCATCCGTTCAGGGTAACAGTCCTTTCTTTGGCTAATTCCCATTGGCTCACAGCATCGTCAGCTTTTTTTTGTTTTTTTGTGGGTCGGGGGGGGGGGGGGGGGGGGCCGGGCCGGGGGGAGTTCAGAATGGTCATTAGGTAGAAGGAAGCTGATCTTTATGGGGTTTTTTTTTTTCCAGCATAGAGAGGATAATGCTGAAAGCGACGATCGGTAATAATTTTAATCAAAGGAAGAGCGTGTTGAGTATGTCTAGGTGTGCATGGTACTTCACGCATGCACAGTGGTGTCAAAGCAGGAATTCTTCCTTGCTGTGTAATGCATTATAATTGATTGTTTTGAAGTATGTATTTTTCTGAACGAACTGCCGTATAACTAATCTGTGTTCCTTCATCTCAGCTCTACTCCAGCTAGGTTTTCTGCATTCCATGGCTACACACCACATATCTCAAACATACATCATTTTATGGAGCCAAATCGTATTGGTTAACAGCTCTGCAGTTGAGGGGTAGACTCAGAACCTCAGGCCCGGCAGGTCACCGGTTTTAACGCCCCCCTCCCTGTCGTCCCGCAGGCGAGTTCTGGTACTCCGACGGCTCCCTGGCGGACAGGTCCAAGTTCGGCGACGCGGGCCTGTTGCCCTTGCCCGACTCCGGCTCCGGCCTGGACTGGTCTCACCTGGTGGACGCCGCGCGAGCCTTCGAAGGTACCGACCGCGAAACGGGTCGCCCGTCCCGTACGCCGCGTCGGTGTACCCCAAACCGAGTCGGGAGGAGTCAAAGGGGAACTACAGCCCAAAAATCATGTTGATCCTCCCCTAATCATTTATCTATTTCGTAAATGATTTGTCATCTGTTCAGGTTTAATATTATTTCAGCCCACAACAAAGAGCCCCATTCAGGACCTTACCCCAAACGATGATGTCACCCAGTTGTCACACCTCCCCTGTCCCCCACTGTCAAGAATGGATGCAGAAATGTAATTTTGGCTACTGTTCAGATGCAACTAGGAGTAGACTGCGAGCCTCCAGTTAACTTCAGCATCGTGATTGAGAAATATAGAGAAATAGATCTGTAATCATTATAATTATAATGATTTTGATTATAATAATTTCACAGTTGTCTTGCCTTTCAAATGACAGCTCCGTTCACTTAAATGAAAAGAATCGCAATGGCTCCATCAGTTAAAATGGTCTTTTACGTGGACAGATTAAAGATTCAGCTCTGGAACGTCTAATACAGGTTCCACCGATTATTCCTAGGGTAAGTTGGAACAAACCAAATTGTGATTCTGGGGCATAAATTTCCTTCCTTTTGGTCAGAAGGCCTGTGTGACTATACCGTGACCTATCTATAGCATGACCGCACAGCAGTTTGGAGACTATATACACATCGGTTGAACCGGGAAGAAAGATATACGAGACGCTGTGCATAGCAACGGCTGGTTTGGATGGCGTATATATCAAAACTCGCTGAGGGAAACTCATGTCTGTCATTTCCATTCGTTTTTTTTACCACTATCATTATCGGGCGCTTTTGTTCGTTTGAACTGGGTAGGACTCCTCAATCGTTATCTTTATCTTGGTAATTATCTTTATGGCTGTCACTCCTGGTGAATGTGGGCCTTTTGACCTCTACGGGGGTCTTGATGGTACGCTCTCAGTACGCAACTTTAAACGCAGTCCTAGTTTTTTTCTTTTATTCTTCTTCTTCTTCTTTCCCTCCTCGCTTTACCCCGCGCCATGTTGCGCTCCGTTATTTTTGGAGGTGCCAATTAGCCGAGGGGGGGGAAGAGCGGCACTTTTCAGCCAAAGAAACGAAGCAATTTTCACACCGAACGGCCCAGCGAGAAGCCACTCAGGAAAATGGCCGTAACCACTGCTTCCTGTAATTAAGGGGCCTAGCCTGCCAGTTTCCAGCAATTGCACCGTTTCCCAGCCCCTCCGAACGATTTGCATTCGAGAGCCTGGCACCGGGTCGCCTGGCACCCGGGGCCCTCTGGTTTGGGTTTCGACGACGAGGCCCCGCTTGTTTTTTGCGGCCCGCCGTCTGCTTACTGTACGATTTGCGAAACAAAAAGATGTTGGGAAGACCCGTCTCCTTTTTCTGCAGAATCACCCCCCCGCCCCCCCAACCTTTCCTCTCTCTTTGACGATTCTGGTTATTCAGACGGGCCGCTCGTTCACTGTATGAAAGGAATGAGGAAACTTGTAACTAATTTAACGTGCAGCAATACATTGACAGTGGCTCAATGCGCATGTATGCTGCATACTTGTTGGGATGGCTTGTATGTCATCAGCCAAGTCATGCACTGGTGGGGGCGTACCCCAAATCTATACAGTACCAAGAGTTTAGCACTTTTAAGGTACATGCACACGTGCGCACACACACATGCAAACACATTCACACTCGCACACTCACACTCACACACACATCTATATGTTTCTGTGTATACTATCAACTGGCAGGCACATTGCAAGGAACACAAAGCAATGCATCACAGATAGATAGCATCGCTGTAATATAACATTAATGTGATGGTTAACGTGAATTAGAAACACAAGCGGTGCATGTGTGTGCACGTGCGTATGTCTGTGTGTGCGTGTGTTTGTGTGTGATTGTGTGTGATTTTGTCACACAGGCCCTCCCATGATTAATGGGAGAGCAGGAGGGTGAAGGTGGGAGGGGGGTGTGTTAGGGAGAGCCAGCGGGGGTGTGGGCAGAGCCGAGACTGAGTGACAGCTGGTCAGGTGCGGGCAGTGCTCCCGGGCTCACCCCGGAATGATCCGGAATGGCCGGGGAGTGGCCAATCGCATCAGCGGAGACGGCTGGCGCGTCTAATCGCTCGTTTGTCTGATTTATGCGAGCGGCGCTGCCGCTCGGCACTGGCACAGCGATCGGAGCGGGTAGAGGAACGCTCGCGATGACGCATTAAAACGCGAGCCGCCAACATCGCCAACCAAAAAGAAATAATAACTGCCGCGACCAATTCCGTGCCTGAGGACGGTTCTTTTGCAAACGCGTAATATCGATAAGGGATAACAGAACCAACTCGGGAGATAGTGGGTCATCTGTAATTGTATGAGTGCAAATTTCTTTTCTTTTTTTTTTATTTCATGATGTTAGACAATAGTGGTGCTGCTGCCAAGGGTTGGGGGAGATGTGTTCTGTTGTCTTTGGTTTGCACGCAGTAATTAGCATCCCTATCATACGCTCTCATTACGGGGAGAAGCTATCTGACTTGCAACTCTGGTAATTAACTGATAGAGAAAGAGGGAGGGGAAGGGAGGGAGAGAGAGAGAGAGAGAAAGAACGAATGTAAATTGAGGTTGTGAATTTCACAGTAACTTCAATCTGAACTGGCTGCGCCAAAGTGACAGACTGGTGTGTGAGTTTCTGTGTGTGTTTGTGAGGCAGTGGGGGGAGAGAGAGAGAGAAGGAAGGAGAGAGGGAGACTACAAAGGTGAGAGAGATGAGAGAGAAAGAGAATGAGAGAGAAAGGGAATGCATGAAGGACAGTGAGAGGGGGAAGGAGAGGGGAGTGCGAAAGAGGAGAGAGGGAGAGAATGAGAGAGAAAGGGGAAGCATGAAGGAGAGTGAGAGGGAGATACTGTGGAGTGCAAATGAGAGAGAGAGCGAGCGAGAAAGAGAGAGAGCAATGCCGATAGTTTTCGCACCTTAACACTTTGCAGTGTGCAGAGAGTGTGACAGGTCAAATCATGGCCGCTCCCTCATACTAGGAAAGTCAAAAGCCTTTTTATTTTCTCAGCCTGGCTGAGTCTCAAGCAGGCAAGATCTGTTTTGAGTTTTTGAAGGAAATTGACCTGATTTTGCCAAAGATTAAAAGGTTCCCCCCCGTCTCTTCTCCTGTTTCAGAACTGTCCTTTGCGCTCTTTCTGGAAGGTAATCTAACGGTGCCTGAGCGATGTTGGGGGGGGGGGGGGGGGTGCAGGTGACGTGTCTAATTAACACCTCCTTGGGTTTGCTGGTGTGTGAGCCTCCTTTAACCCCCCCGTCTCCTGCACGTGTCTCCGAGCCGGAGTGCTTTATCTCCACAGCTCCCGCTAACGCTAAGCCCGCCATTAACGTTCTTCTGAACTACACCTGGCCCGCTGTCCTTTACGCCAATCATCCAGGTTGCCATCGGCGACCATGTTTAAAGCCAGTACTTTGCCCCCCCCCCCCCTTCTCTGCCTTGGCTAATGCGCAGGTTGCCATCGGCGACCATGTTTAAAGCCCATATTTTGGCCCGCCCTTCTCTGCCTTGGCTCACGCGCAGGTTGCCATCGGCGACCATGTTTAAAGCCTGTACTTTAACCTGTCTCTGTCTTGGCTGACGCGCGGGTTGCCATTGGCGACCGCGTTTAAGATCAGATCTTGCCCCTCCCCCAATCTCCACTGCTTCGGAGTCGCGACTTTCTGCGCTCGGGGGGAGGGGGGGGAAGAAAGCGCTATGAAACCCCCGCGGCGGTCTGCGTATCGCCGTCAGCTACGCGGGCGCGTCTAATCCCGCCACACACCGCCTGGGGGCGGTCTGACGGCTCAGCTGTCCAGGGAAAGGGGGTTGGGGGGGGGGGGGGGGGCGTTGGGGGGCGAACGGCGATTTTCTCAGCCTGGAGGGGCATTGTCTCCACAGCCCTGCAGACTGAGCCAAAGGCTCCACTTGGGGGGCCAGGCGGGTGGGGGTGTGGGGGGGAAGAGGGATGGGGGAAAAGACAGATTGAGACAAATTGTACCGCACGGATCACCTTCGATCTGTAGTGGAAGTAATGTGTGTTCTGATACACAGCCCAAAGCGGCAAAAAAAGCCTAAATTTTAGTTACGGTGTCACAATATCAAATTACAAGTCCAGGCATACTTCACTTACTTCCCATTTACAGAGAATTCATTTGGCTGCCATTGCCATGCCTTGTACACAATACGAATGATAAAAACTCCACATCAACACAGCAGCACTAATGCGTCCCCAAATCTCCTAGTGCATATTTTTGCGACGACCGCAACATATACTTCAACAGGAAAGTATGTGAACCTGGCACGTACGACAGAGATTGTTCTGTGAATGCGATGATGTACATATGATTACGTACCACAAAGTGTACCGCAAAATTTAAGAAACTGAGTCTTCGAGGAGGCAGTCTTTGTGAGGCTCTTGCATGTCTGGCATATAATCACATGCAGTTTTTAGAGGGGTACAGTGATGTAGCTCCAAGTAAAGTTCTAGCGTGTGTACACAATGGGGCCATCTTTTACGGCAGTCAGAATTCTTCATCTCAATTGATGGAGAAATTAATAACAAAAACATAGTTGGTTTAATTTATGGCTAATTTAAGGTTCCCGTTTCAAGGATGCTTTGGTGTGTGTGTGTGTGTGTGTGTGTGCATAACGATACAGACTAGAGTCGATAAAGAAGTATGTGAACTGTAAATTTAGACGTTTGGTTGGGGGTACACTCATCGTGTCGGGATGCAGTCATTAGACCCCCAAACTGGGAGAGAGGAACGTTTCGTTCCATCCCTTTTCGCATTAAAAGAGCGATAAACAGAATGATGCTGTATGAAATATAACCGATACGCATCACAGGTGAATAGTAGGTAAGCATACGCTATTTCCATGGAAACTGAAGTGGGCGTACGGCGTATACTTGCGTACCCCCCCCCCCCCCCCCCGGCTACACCACTGCAGCGGGGCTGGTGTCGCGTCGGGCTTTGGCACGGGAGGCGCATGCCGGGGGGGTCGCTTGGCTGCCGTTTCCATAACAGCAGAGCAAACCGCAGCAGGTTATGGGGTCAAAGGGCACCGAAAGGTCAGAGGCCATTGCGTTTCGACAAGTAGTCGCAGGCGCTCGATTGGACGCATCTCCAGGCAACCTAGCGTGCCAGCGTGCTTCGCTCGTTAGATAATGAGCGACAGAAGAACGTTTTTTTTTTTTCTTCTTCTTCTTCTTGCTCTTTCAAGCCTGCAGCCGTACATTTAACACATGAAATTAATCAGCCGAAATGGCTCCGAGATTTGCCACCCGCTCGGCTGCCAATCGTCACGGCAACCCAATCGTCACGGCAACCCTCTTGTGCAGCCGCCACACGTTCTTACTTCGAGGCCGAAAGGGGAACGCAAGGCTAGAGGGGGGGTGAGGTGCAGGGGTGGGGGGGTGTGGGGTAATCGGGTCTACTTGTTTTCTGCTGTTAACACGTCAGGACAGATTCAAGTTTTGGGGGGTTGAGGGGAGGAGGAGGAGGGGGGAGGCATTCTATTTGAATTGAGTAGTTTATTTATATTTATGTAGCGCTCGTGTCGCTACTTTCATGCTTCATGGTGCATTTGCTGGCTGATGTGTTGAGGAGAGGGGCCTGTCTCTCCTGTGCACTTGGTCGTGCGTGACTGTTATCTTCTGCTGTGTTTATGACATCACAGGCAGTCAGGAATAACTCTAATGCTGATGGGAATGCTCCGGAATTTTAAGTGTTATTGACTATTAGTGCTTTATTAGCATTTATTAGCTTAATAATGACAAAGATAATAGTTTTCGTTTTTTTATTATAAACTGAAGGTCTTTTGAAGGTCCCCATTACTATATGTGAATCTATGGTATGGTTTATATGTAAGTGCATGTGAGCCCATCTGTTTCACTTATCGTAAAGATCATCCTGTCCTTTTCTTATTTAATTCCAGTAAACGTCATCTTAGCTTAAATCTCCGAAGACATTGTGTTTTAATTATAGTGGAAGCGAGGAATAATTGAAAGTGCCTTTGTTGAGCCTGTCATGGCTTTCACGGGAGATTTCTATGGTGTAATTTTAAATACATAGGGGGGGGCGAAAAAAAATAATTCCTTAATTCATGCAAATTCCACATCTGCTCATTTGTGGTTACATGTTATTGTCCAATGAATGGGGGTTTAACAGCTGTGTTCTTCTTATATATATTTTTTTAAAGTGGGACCCTTGAAATAGTTTTTCATAAGGAGCACATTTTCATAAGTATATTTATGAATATGCAGATCCCTCATATCTGAATGGGGGGGGGGGGGAGAAATGAATATGAACTGGCGTGGGTTCTTACGAGGGGCCTGCCTGTAATGTGATGCGTTTCGGTTTCGTACAAGGGCCTGGAGGAGGAGACTTAAGGGTCTTTGGCGGTAAGGTTGGCATGACGGTGACTGAGTGGGTCTCGCTAACAGCTGTGGGGGGGGGGCGAGGGGGGGGGGGGTGAATGGGACCCTCTAAGGGGGTGTTTTGGGGGTGATGAGGAGTGCATCTCTGAAGGGGTGTAATTGTGCTTTTGTAATTGCAGGTCTGGATCTGGACGAGGAGTCCGGGCCTCTAGGTAATCACCGCGCCGTTTTACTGCACGACTGCGCCGCTCTGGCGTGGCATGCTGGGATAGGCGGGGGGTGGTGGTGGTGGTGGTGGGGGGAGGTGTTGGTGGGTGTTGCATGTCTGTGTGGGTAGCATGATGACAAGGCCCAGGTTATTGCATGCCAGGAGAGTTTGGGGGGCTGGGGGGGTGTGGTTGGGGTGGTTGGAGGAGGAACTTCTAACCATCAATTCAAGTCCAGTAGCAGATTTGGATTGACCACTGCCAAGACAGATCATATGACTAAACCCACAAATTATCACCAGGCTTGGCCCACAGGGAAGAGCACCCCCTACTGGCCGTACCAACGCCTGTGAATGATTTATTTTGCAGACCAGAGAGTGGCGTCATTCTGCGGCATGGTGGACGTTGGCCAGGCCCAGGCGCTGTCTCAGGAGCTGAAGCAGCGGGTGGCGGCCGCCGAGGAGGCAGCCATGGAAGCTGGGTAAGTTCCGCATCCGTCCAGCAGGGGGAGCAGAGAGAGCCTGTATCACAGAGGCGGAGCTTAGAAGCAGAATTCTGTGGTGAAAAGGAAAACCGTCCACCTGAGAGTCTCTCCAAGGGCAGGTGTGAGGGTGTGGTGTTGCTATGGCAGAGAGGTTTGAGTGTTTCTGCTTGTCCCCGTTTAGGGAGGAGGGCTCTCCTGGGTCCCTCACTGGGAAAGTGAACCAGCTGGAGCTGATCCTGAGACAGCTGCAGTACGACCTGCGGAAGGTGAGCTCCTCACCGTTACTTTAATACCAAGTGCATCTATATCACCGCTGTCACTGTTTTGTAGGTGTGCACTGTAGTGATAACATACTGTAGACTTTATGTAGTGATAACATACACTTTCCATAGTATAGTGACTGTGATAGTGAGCATAGACTGTGCGTAGTGTATTGAAAACAGACTGTGTGCACTGTAGTGATAACATACTGTGAGTAGTGTAGTGATAACATAGACTTTGTGCACTGCAGTGATAACATAGACTGTGTGTATTGTAGAGATAACATGGACTGTGTGTAGCGATAACAGAAAATGTGTGTACTGTAGAGATAACATAGTCTGTGTGTAGCGATGACTGAGCCTGCGTGTTTCTGGCCTTCTCAGGAGAAGGAGGACAAGGTCATGCTGCAGGAGCAGGTGCAGCACCTGCGGCAGGACAACATGCGTCTGCACGAGGAGAGCCAGACGGCCGCCGCCCAGCTGAGGAAGTTCACGGAGTGGTTCTTCCACTCGATCGACAAGAAGCCCTGAGCGGCGAGCGACGCCGACTCACTGGGGGGAGAGAGAGAGAGACGTCTTCACTGACAGAACGCAACGCAACACGCTGGCTTTCTTCAACCACACTCACCCACGCTTAACGTAACACCCGAGTCATCGTCTCTGCTTCTGTAGTCGTCGCATTCGGCCAATCGGACGGTCAGAGGGGGCGGGGATTGAGCCCCCGGCGTGGGCGGGGTCAGGATAGGAGGAATGTATGGACTTTTTTTTTGGGTTGGACGTCCTTCACTCTCTCACCGAGAGGTATCTCACATACGCAAAAAGACAAGAAAGTTTAGAAGATTAAACGCATAAAATGAATGTAGCTCATTTAAGACCTCTTGCTGGCACAGATGTGTTGTCCTCAAGGATGTTTCGAACAACGGGATGGCTCACTTCCTTTCACATAAGGTTACCAGCCAATCAAATCCAGGGTTGTTGGCTTCTTTCTTCTTCTAGTTCTTCTTTGTTGTTCGATAGGTAATCCAGGCAGTAATTTTGATGTTTAAAAGGTGCTCTCTATCTCTCTCTCCCTGTCTCTCTCTCAAGTCTAGATTTTTGTTTCTTTTTTTTTTGTAAGTAGTTCATAAGTATTCCGCTGTCCCAGTGTTCTAGCAATAAAAAGAATAAATTAGTCACAAAACTGTGTATTAAGGGTTAGCACTAATGTGATGATGTCGTCAAAATGGGGTTGTAATTTGACATGTATTTATTTTTTGCAGGAGCAGGTTGTGCCTGACACATTAACAGTGTATGGATTGTTCTTTTTTTTTTGGTTTTTCTTCTATTTTTTAACTTTCTTTTTAAACACTTGCCTTGTCTGTGGCTCACTCCGTTTATCACAAACCAGGTCATTACGTGTGTATAGTGTACTGTAGCAAAAAAAAAAAAAAACAGTTCTTATGCAGTTGCTCTAGAACGTGTGAGCCAGAAAAACATTTACGATGCCAAAATTCTTCTCTGCACAGAAGCTCAGAGGAAGTGTCTTGTATTTAACACTATTATTTAAAGCTTATTTAACCTGAAATTGTTTATTTTATTAAGAGTATTTGTTTTTGGGTTTTTTTTTCTTTTTCTTTTTCTTTTTTTTTCTGCACTAAAAAGAGGAAGAGCTCTGTGTAGGCTGTTATGTGTGTAGCTTGCCAGGGCAATATAAATATATATATAAATATATAAATGATAATTTCTGGAAACTCCAACATTTGGATGCTGCTAGATTTCAGTTCATTGGTTTGTATGCTTTTACAAATGTTTTTTTTTTTTTTCTTTGTTAAACTGTTTCATTTAAGATGGGACGTACGTTTGCTTTTTTAAAATAAATGTAGGATGTAAAAACGGAGTTCAGGCTCCCGTTCTTCGTTTTTTCTTAAACTGTGGAAGGAGGGAAGGAGTTTCAGGAGGATCTGGGGATTATGAATCCATCCCGTGGACCGGATTGGACATTGATACATTACAATTCCTCTCACTGCAAGCAGCTGTTCTGTTTGAGTTTTTTTTTCCCCTCAGAATCTAGGGAATCTGGGCAGTCCGATGCTCAGGCACGACTGTGGAAATTGGTTTGAATGGACAGTAATTCACTGCTACGGCCCATAAACAACGTCGGTCGGCTTAAATGAAGTCGTACGTAAGAGAAAGACGTTCCGCAGCGATGGTCTCTTTTTCTCTCTTTTGAGATTGGACCGATATTGATTTTCAAGAAAAGGGTTTTCCCAATATTTTTTTTTGGAGACTGGAGAAAAAAAATATTAATTAAAAAGCAGAAGCTTTAAGCCGGACAGTGATGGAGTGTCCGAATCGTACCATTCCAGGGAACATTCCTGGAACGTTCCGGAATGTTCGTGGCGAAAGCGGCGCTTCAAAAGGGGGGAGGCGGGTTTCCCAGGCGATGGGGCGAGAACCCCGCCGTGTAGACCGGTGGTCCCGGACCGCACATGTGGCCGCAAGCTGGGTCCGTCGACACCGGGGGGGGGGGGGGCTTAGTGGAGGTTCTGCTCGCCAGACGGAACGCATTTGCCGTCTCCAGACGGGGGGAGTCCGCACGGCAGAAGCTCGGGAGCAAGACAGGAAGTGGTCATCGATCACAGCCAGCTAGGGGAAAAGGGCGGTTTTTTGCGTGAGTAAGACCAAAAGACTATCGATTCAGAAAATGTCGTCACTCATCCTGGGGGAGGCCTTCTGCCTGTCAACAGCCACTTCTGTCATTGCCCATATTAGGAAATAGTTCCCCCTCCCCTGCAGATTCTACATTTAATATGCATTCCAGATGGTAGAGTTCATATGGTGACAGACACAGACACAGAGTTGGCTTTCTTGCCACTGTACGCTCGTTGCCAAGGCCGCTGTCATGAGAGGACAGGACGTGGCACCAATCAGACAAGCTCTTACTGGGGCACAGGTAGTGCTCGACCAATCAGACTCACAGATGAGAAGAAGGAACAGAAATTAGGCCTGATTAGACACAGATTGGTCAAAAGAACAGGGACTTGGGATTCCCTAGTTATTCGATAGATACTCCACTCCTACGCTCCTTCCATCCTTAATGCTTCTTTTTTGTGACGCTACTTTTCCCAACCGCGGTGCCAGCTCACACAGACGCGAGTCAGAGGACGACGCCGCCTCGCGTGCGGCTCAACGGGGGGGTACTCGCGGTCACGGTCTCGCCTCTTAATGAATTTTCGGGAGACGCGTCGGATTGGAAGACTTTGTTAAGGAGCGCTTTGTGTGTAAACACGCCGAGCGTTTGGTAATGACAGATGGCGCATCATCCCTGAGGCCTCTTTCCATTTTTTTTCCTTTTTTTCTTTGGGCTCGGTGTATCGTTTGAGTGTGTGTGTGTGTGTGTGTGTTTTTTTGAAAACACTCAATTAGGAACTGGGCTCCTCTTCTCCTCAGAAGTCCTAGACACAGCTGGAGTTCTCACCGACAAACTCCCACACATGCCTGGGACTGTGATTTAGCAGCTGCATTGCACGAGGGGTGTGTCTACATGCATTATATTACAGTGCAGTAACTGTGACACATGGCTTTGTGTTCACTGTACTGTGCCTGCCTACTAATAATATACACAGAAATACATAGATGTGTGTGTGTTTATGAGTATGTGTACTGCATCTGTGTGTGTGTGTGCCTGCATGTGCCTGTGTTCATGTACGGTGTGTGTGTGTGTGTGTGTGCGCGCGTGTGAGCGCATATGTGCCTTTGTTCATTTCCGGTGTGTGTGTGTGTCTGTGCGCACACATATGTGTCTACGCGTCTGTATGAATCAGCACTAATATTAACCAGCCGAACTCCATCACTTTTTATTAGTCATTTTTCAGCATTAGCATCAGCCTGTCCTCAGCCCCAGGGTAGCGGGACTTATGATGATGGAATGGAATGTGTGAAGACTGAAGAGGAGTGAAAACTGCGTGAGGGCGTATTGATGAGCCGCAATCGCATTGTTTCCCGGGTTACCACGTCCTCCTAGCTGACTGTTCTTTGTCACGTTCTTTGTTAAAACCACAGCAGGCTTCACCTCCACCAGTCTTTGTTTCTTACAGTTATTTTTGACAATTTGCTCAGCAGATTCTGCCGTTTCTCCTCCCTCGGGTCACCATTGTGCTGCTCATGCGAGGGGCAGTGTGGCCATACCTTGTTCACGTGTGCCGTTCACACTGTTCCGTCTTCCGCCCTACTGGCCACACAGTGCTGCAGGAGGAGCGCAAGCACCAATCAGAGGGGCGGTGTATCTTTCACCAATAACTGTAACTGGTAGCCTGGGGGGGGGGGGGGGGCACCTGACATACTGAAAGGAGGAGCTAATGCTGTGACCAAGGCAACATGACAGACTTCACCCTTTGCAGTGTAGGTTTCATGGAATGTCTTTTTTTTCTTTTTTCCAAAAGTCAATGCTCTAGAACTCTAGAGCATTGCTTTCAGTTACCAGCAGTGATTGTTACATCAGCATTAGAATGTTCAGTGAAGAACATTCTAATCACATATTTGTGATCTCACACCTTAAAGGGTTAAAGCCACCCAGTTCCTGGCAGTAAAAAGCTAAATATTTTCCAGCCACTGCTTGGTCACATAGCCCAGATCTGACCCTGTTGTGTCTGGTGTTAAAAACACTCGCATTTTCCTGCCCAGATACTAAAGAACCCAGCTACAGTAGTCTGAATAAGGAACCAGGGCTGACTCACACACCTCAAATACCACAGCTCTTCAGGTATTCATAATGCGGAGAAACACTCTCTACTGAATAGTCAATGAAATGCTTTGCGAAACCAGATATATATACTACAATCACATGAAAAAACATTAAAATGAGTTCTCCCTATTTTCAAATTTCTTCTAAAATTGTCAGCTATCGGTAATAACTGTTTTAGCGGTGTTAAGTTAAGAGTTAAAGCATTTTGGGTTATTAGACCCAGGTGTGTTTGGTCGCCCATGCACAGCCCCAGAGGGTGTCGGGCGTGGTGTGTGGCAACAGCATCTGTAGCCGCACGGCACTGGCTAGCAGAGATGTTGTTTCCGAACGGTAATCCCTCAGTCTGGAAGCAGTCTCGATGGCTTTGGGGTTTTGGGAGTTCCACCCTGGTTGGCTTCTCCCTTTTGGCTTTGAGGGTCTGTAATTTCGAAAGTAAGTCTTACCGCACAGTGTGACTGGCAGTCCTTCTTGGGTCCTTCTTTGCTACCGTACAAATCGCTCGGCTTGTCCCAAACCAGGGAGTGGGGAATCCCTGTTGCCAGGAGAGCCGTATCCGTGTCTGGATTTCAAGCCAACTTGTGATTGATGCTCTTATCGTTCTAATTTGACTCAAATCATTCACATGAATCCAGAATTTTAGCTGCTTTAGCGAGTCCCGGTGTGAAACTGTTCCCCCGTGGTTAAATGTATGAGTGGACCAATGTTTGGTGTGTACAGTGGAGCTAATTGCTAACCGGTCCAGAAATAATTGGTGGAAGAAAAAAAAAAAACCTGGATTTCACAGTGGTCCTCCAGGAACAGGGTTTCCCCAGAACCCCCCCCCCCCCCCCCCTCCCTAAAGTAGGCAGCTGGGGAAACACGACACCTTGTGGATTTGTGTCAGTGGCGTGTGCGCAAGCACATTTGGTCAGATGCAATGAAGCAATCCCGGTTTGCGGGGCACTCCAGGACAGCAGCACGGGGGGGGGGGGGGGGGGGGGGGGGGGGGGGGGGGGGGGGGGGGGCGGGGGGGGGGGTGCAGGACCTGTCAGAGACTCTTTAAGAGGGGCGTGGCTAACCCGATGTAATTACTTGCTTGTGAATAAAAAGGGGGTATAAGACCTCCCTTTGGCGGGGAGGCTTAAGACTCAATGTTCACCCGGGTGAGACGGATCCTGCAGGATGACATCATCACGCCCCTTGGCGACAGACTGAACCAGAGGGGGCAATATGGCAGAGGGATAGGAATGCACTTGACCGGATGGGGATGGGACTTCCAGTGAATTGGCGGGGGTTTGATGTTCCAGGTCTTAACAAATGAACCGCCTGTGAACACTGAGCAGCTCCCACTCTCACCTCCTCCCTCCCTCCCCCTCTCTGTATCTCTCTCCATCTCACTCTCTTTTCCCTGCTCTGTCTCTCTCTCCCCTCTCCTCTCTCTCTCTCTCTCTCACTCTTCCCCTGCTGTCTTTCCCTCCCTGCCCAGGATCACATTACCTCACAGATCCATCTGCCCAAAACCACAGCTAAAGAGGGAGAGGCGGAGAAAGGGATACTGATTTTCTTTGTGCCAACAAATGGAGCAAGAGCACTGGAGAAAGAGAGAGTGTGTGCATGTGTCTGAGTGTATGTCCTTGTGTGAGTGTGCGAGTGTGTGAGTGCATGTGTGTTCACGTGTGTGTTTGTGTGTATGTGTCTGAGTGTGTGTCCTTGTGTGAGTGTGCGAGTGTGTGAGTGCATGTGTCTGAGTGTGTGTCCTTGTGTGAGTGTGTGTGTGTTTGGGGGGGGGAGTGGGTGTGCCTCTACAGTATCACCTCTCCTAATTCCCTCCATTTCCTCCATCTCCTCTTCTTCCTTTAATCTCAGGCAGAGTGTGAATCACTTCCTCGTTGGTTGGGCATGTGGACGATGGGGGGGGGGGGGGGGCAGCATGCTGAACATGACGGAATGGGCCGCTGTCCCATTTCATTGATCACTGGCGGAAAGCATGACACGCTAGTCTACCCCTAATGCACTGCTCTACATGCACACACGAGACGAGGTGGCTTGTTTAATGGATCTCCACACGCACGCAGTATGGAGTAAAACAAATTATGCTCGATGCTGAAGCAATGGTACTGCCCATATACAGCTACCAACAGCTTTCTTTAATAGTAGAAATGGTTCCTTTGGTCCAGTAATCAGAGGCATCAATAATTCAGATGGAATTTTTTTTTTTTTTAAACAAAGTGCTTTTAAAAAGAGAGAGTACTGCCCTAAAGCCGACGGGCTTTGATTTGTCAAATATGCGCCAAGTATAAAAATAGTCCAGTAGGTTCCGTGCTTTTTTCCGCTTCGTGAACTTGAGGAAAAAGGGGGGGAAAACGCGGAGAGAAATCTCCGGAAAACACCTCCTGTCAGGCGCGAGGGGATTTCCCACCATTTTCCCTGACTCGCTAGTCCGAAACACTCGCAGCTGCGCTCGGAAGGGACCGGAAAGACGAGGCATTAACCCATGCTCCAGAGCTGGCGGAACTGGTGATGTAGACCGGGCGACGTAACAAACGGACGAAAACGCCAATATGAAGTCGCTTAAATAGGGTGACGGGCAACCGCCATGGCCCTGCGTGCGCTACCGTGCCGTAGAGTCTGCTAGCATGCGGAATTCAGCTGGAGTAATACCACACCACTCTTCCATGAGAAGGTCAAACTCACACTTAGTTAACGGAAGCGGGGGAACGCTATCTCGTGTGTTCTCCCAGAACATCCCATAGATACACTGATTAGGTCCAGTTCTGGTAACCGAAAAGGCCATGACGTGGATGACATTAGTATTGTGCTTCTCAAATCATCGGGAGGCTATTGTTGCTCAGTGGACAGGGTGTGTGGTCATTTCACAGGGTGTCGCTCTTTGTGGGGAAAAAACTGTTGAGGGTGAAGGTGATCACACAGTACCACCAAATACAGTCTGTCATCACCATTGTCTTCTAAGGGTATGAGTGTACCCAAACCATGCCAGTCAAATGTGCCCTACTGTCTTACGGAGCCCAACCAAACCCAACACTATTGCAGCACTATCATGCGGAAGTTTTTTTTTGTTCACTATACTGAAGAACTGTGCTCTTTTTCATTTTTGCATGCCATAAACAAGTTAGGCCATCACTGACTGATAACAAGAAAAACATGTTCCGTAAAAAGTGTGGGAAAAAAATGAAAGGTTAAATGGCCTCTCCCTGACATTTTTACCAGCGGGGAGATATCTAAATGTCAACATTACTGGTTATCACACACCATGCTGAGCTGAGGTAAGTAACATTTAACATCACTTGCTCATTTTTGAATAAGAAGGATGCATTTGTGAACTGTGCTTGTTTCTGAGCACCAGATATACAGTAATTGATGTTTCTAGCCATTGTGCAGTATTAGTGCATGTCACTGATATTTGGTCCATATGCGGTAAGTTAATTGGGCAGGTTAAACAGGGCAAAGTGTGTGGCTTGGTCCTTAGTCACCCTGCTGCTCGGTTCAACATCCGTCTGAGACTGTGTACTCATGTTTCTTCATTTCCCCGACACAAACACAACTTCACTGAATGAATTGCGCAGCCTCAACTTAAAAAATGTAATGTCATAACTCTGATAAAAAGAGGACAAACTACAGACCAGTGAATGCTAGAACCCTTCTCGGGTGGTTTAAGGCAATCAGTTTCCTCAAACCATTGGGGTAACCTGAACCTCTTATTTCAAAGTGTACTTGACAGATTTATCTTTGTTGACTACCTGGCTGAGCGGCCAGCACTCACCAGTCGCCAATCGTCCCTGTCCAGGGGGAGAGGTTCCCTGAGATCACATCCGTGCCAAACACACTTTCACACATCACCGCCTGTCCGCTTTCATCTCTCTCCGATCTGCGCCTGGGAAGGCCATCTTCTGAAACCTGGCAAACGCGAACAAGCCTCCGTCGAAAACACACGAGGATCCGACGCGCGCGCGTGGGCGGGCTCGTCAAGCTGAGAGAGGCGTGCACGGGACGCACCCCGCCAAATATTTTGAGGCCGGTTAGCCGGTTTAATCAACGCCGATCATGGATGTCGAAGTTTTTTTGTCATCAGTGATTCAATCTGTACAAAACACTCGTCTGTTACAGACGGAAGAGTTGTCGCGGCCTGACTCGACGTCGGTCGGCCCTGTAGCCACGATTCAGGTCAACAGGTTGTTCGGTGGGAGAGGAGAACGTGTCGACGGATTAGCGGTCTCATGCAATCTTCAGACGTGGGGAGAATACGAAGTCATTTCATTTTGCTGATACCTGATCTACGTGCTCTTTTCCAGGAAACACAAAAAAAAATGAAAAAAGCAAGCAGACACTGCATATCATAATGTTCCTCACCCCTGCTGAAAGTTCAAGCTAAAACTAAGCTGAGATTCTAAGCTGTCCTATCTGCCAGCTTTGGCTGGTTTTAGTTGGGATTTTTTCAGCAGTGTGATGTCACGGGTAGGGATCTGGGTTTATATATTGTGTGTTTGTGTGTTTGATTTCCACCTGGAGCACTGCTGTTGTACACCTGAGCACAATACTTAACCTGAGCGGTTTCACGTAGATACCTATCTGTATAAATGGATTGTACGTACAAATGGTAATCTGTGTAAGTCACTCTGGATAAGAGAGCGACTGCTAAATGCCAGAGTGTAGATGGATGTTTTATCTCAGCGGGACGATCTACCCAGAGAAAAACTGTTTCTCACGAATCTTCTTTATTTTTAAAGACGTCCTTCCTCTGGGGGCGACCGCTCAGACCTTAAAGAGTGGGTGGGGGGGGGGCATTGATTTTCAATTGGCCGATGGCAAAGTCAACATGTCCGACTCCTGTCGGGGGGGGCGGGGGTTGGGGGGGGGGGGGGGGGGGTTTGGAGCCCTTCGGGAATAAGACTCTTCGTGAGCCGCATTGATTATGGAAAGCTGTGTTCCGTCCCTCCGGCCCGGGAGGTCATGGGAATATCGAAGGCTTCGGGGAGACACTGCCCAAAACTCAGCTGACCCCTCGCCCACTGTCAAAGCTTAATTGCGGTCGATACTCCTTCCCGGTCCTTCGGAGCGCGAATCGGCAAGGTGAGAGCTTCGCTCACTTAAACCGTCTAATTCCATTTTCACGCCGGAAAATCCGATTTACATTGAATAGACTGGAGTTCCAGACAGACTGCAAATGGCCTTAAAAAAAAGTTTCATTTACCTGCTAACTTTACATACGGTACACCCCTTAGACCTACTTTGTTCACGGTTGTGAAAAAGACGGTTTTGACTTTTATTTTGCCTCTTGTGCCAACAGTCTAGTAAATCGCACACATTTATCTGACAGAAGGTAATAATGAATGTCTTTGCTTTGCCTGATTTCGAACAAATTGCACCATTACGCAGATCGAATCGCCCTGAGCCATTTTAATGGCAATCGGCGGACGAAATCGCACTGAGCTATTTTAATGCCAATCGGCGGACGAAATCGCACTGAGCTATTTTAATGCGAATCGGCAGATTAAATCACGTTGAGCTATTTTATTGGCAATCAAACGCGGGGCAATTTCACACGTTGGACTTGGAACAAAAATGTTTGCTTTTTCAGTTTTCAACGCTTTTTTTGGCTGGCGTAGAGTGCAATCTGTCATACATGCACACACATATATATATACATATATGCATGCTCATATTTTTACCCATTTCGCATTGGGTAACAAATGCCTAAAACCTAAAATAAAAACACTACTATCTAAGTGCTTTCTTAAGTGCTATCCCATAACACCTCTCTACATTTCTTTTTGAAAATTGAGTTGTTAATTTTACATATATTAGACAGAATCACGACCCAAACAAAAGAGGTAAAGGGCATGAATTCAAAAGTAAATGCATATCAGTAAAATTGCTTTTGTCTTTATGATATATATATTTAGTAGAACTATGATGAAATTCAATGAAAGCACAACGGTTAATAAAAGAAAATTCTTAAATGTGTTGAATTCAATTACTTTTGTAGGTGGTTGCTTGATGACAGTTAATGGGACCATACATTATTGCTGTGACCTAGCTCATTCACTCTCTAAATAAAGTCTCCACTATAACACACCTGTACTTAATGATAGACAGGTTCATTATGTTAAATATAGAAATATGTATCACTATATTGATCAATTACAATCAACAATCCATCAAGCCAACAGAGCTTACAGTCAAGTGACAATAAAAACATATGAATGTAAAATATTTCCATGTTTTAAATGAAACAAAATTATCCTTTAGATTATTTTGGCTTGTACTGAATAAAAGTCACTCTGCACAGCTTATGGTCTTAATGGTGGGTATTTTACAGCTCGTTTACAGTTTGGGGAGATTAGCAAAAGGCTAATCCCTCACAGGTGGAGTTTTAACAGATTCCTTCTCCAGAGCCCATTCCTTCCTCAGTAAAACCATGGAAACCCTCTCAGGGGAGGGTCTGCACACTTCATCGGTATCCAAGCAACCTGAGAGCCGGTTCCAATTGGTCAGCGCATTGCAAATTGTTGGGCTGCACAGGCTTAAGGGGCCGAAAGGTCTGGACCCCATACTGTCCCATATGGGTTGGCCACAAGTGCACAGTGGGGGGGGGGGGGTGGGTGGAGAGAAACATCCGGAAATTTCCGGGAGACAATGTACACCACTCGAGGCTTAGTCTCAAAGGTCTGCATGGTACTGCCTTGCCCCAATGCTCAGCAGAGGGTCGGGAGTTAATTTGTCTCAACCCCCCCACCCCCCGAGTCTGGGGATTAGTGCTGACAGCGCCCCCCGCTGGTATGGAAAGGGGGGGGGGTTTAACGCAGGGGAGTCTAATCGAGCAGGACAATTATCTCTAAATTACAGCACCAAGGACCCGGGCAGTTGGATTTACCCCCTTCCAAAAAACAGCGGGGTTGCGGAAGGGGGGGGGGGAGTGCACAGAAGGTCGCTGGGAGATTCCTGATCACCATCTTCACGAGGCATCAAACTCCCAATAGAATTCCCTGGGAAAGATTTTGACTTTCGAAGTGCACCAAAAGCAGTTGACCATTATTTAAAAAAATTACATTCTTCAAATGTCCTGAAAAGTAACCATGTAGACTCTCTAGCCAATCAACGATTTAATCACTCTCTAGCCAATCAAGAACTTAAATTCATCACACAGCAAATACCAGCAGCCTCCTAGTACTAGAGTCTACCCCCCCCCCCTCCCCCCTCCCCCTTCCCCATAGCTTTGGGGTGACTCAGGCAGGGGATGGAGATATGAGCAACCTCGCACAGATATCAGCTTGGCCCCGCCCACTCTGAGGATGAGTAATGGGCGAGGGGGGGGGGGGGGGGAGGCGGATCAAAGGGGCACGAATCCGAGCTCAAAGCTCACATATGATGGATTACAGAGAGAGCCAATGGCAGAGGGCGCACGGCCTGTGCTCTGGCAAGTGAGTTTCACCAGGGGGGACACGCTGACCTCAAACCGAAAATGGCACGGGGTCAGGTCCCAGAATACTGCACCCTCGCTCCCCTCCCCAACCTCCCCTTCGCTGCTGCTCCCTCCATCTACTCATCTCTCCTTTCTTCTCGTAGTGTGTATCTCCCTCTTTCAGTCCTGAGGTTATACAATGCTTTTTATAGCTTGTTAACTGGTTATTTCCTGTGTTCTAAAATGCCAGGAGATGCTCAGTCAGTCCAAGACTGTGGCTTCTATGAGGCCCCATATTTGAGACCAATGATTTTCTTGCAGTAAACAAAGCCAAGAGTGGCGTTTAAATTTTCCTGCTTTATTTTGATTTTTGCGTCTACAGTCTGTCCATATTTCGGTCAAACTGTCAACAGCTCGGCCTACTTGTGAAATTATCATTTGCGGAATGCAGTAAATCTCAAGACTAAATTATGAAGAGCACATTATCATCTATGCTCCATAGTCACCACAAGTTTCATTTGTTTTCTTTCAATAAGGAAGTTACAGAAGCAGATTTTGATTTGGCCATTTGGTATTTCACTGCACACTAATTTGTGGTTCCTACCCCC